>NW_018408312.1:222455-278554 GCF_002113885.1 Mizuhopecten yessoensis
CACATTCTTTTCTCTTCCATATATCTATATCTGTATGTATAATGTTAGTCAGTGCCGTCCAATCGACTTTTACACAAAAAAAGACGGATTAACATAAGTACTTTGTACTTGTTTTTGAATTCTGTATGTGCAGTAAATTATGTTTGTATTATTGGAATATTATACCGATGATAGAATAAAGTTTTAACTAATATAGATCATTAACCCTTTCACCACTGTAGACCATAATGGACTCAACCAAAGCAATGCATGGTAGGTTTACTGAAGTTACATAGGGGTGAAAGGGTTAAGGATATATCGACTGCAACCTAAATGCGTTACCAGAGGTCATTAAGCAAAGGGTACAGTTAACAATTTTAAAGGTTCACTTAACTGTATGTGTGTTAAGTTCACCGTTCTCAGTATAGTTACTGGACCAAACACTGCTAGAGGACGACATGAATATATTAATGAGTTGCACAAATGAAAATATAAGTATGGGGAAATGTAGGCGGACGACACCGCTCCTCGAAATAAGCGAAAATTACCCAAACGCTTAAATTTCCTTGTTTACAGTAACTCAAATTATTCCTTTTTATTGTGCGGGGTACTGTTCATAACGGGTTTAGTTCTATTTGTAAAGTTATTTACTGCTGTAATAAAATTGTGTTTTTGATTGAACTACGCACGTTTATTTTTAATCTGTAAATTTGATATGTTTTTAATATATTGTAATTCATGAATGGATATATAAACTGTATAAAATTAATGAAAAAATGAATGAATCGGAACATTATAAACAAGCATTTCTAAATCATTTTCGTAATCAAATAAAATTAATTCTAGTTAAATTTTCTAATTACATAAGGTTCGTGTATGATACTGAAAGACGAGAAATCCAGCATGATCGACCTGCCTATGTTGACCGCTCTACAGACCGGCCGAGCCGTGATCATCGATAGCATGACTGACCGCCAACTGACAGAAACATACTATATGATACAGGAAGCTGCAAAGAATTGCGAGGGGTACGGAATGGACGAATATGAAACCGAAAAAGACTTCCGAGGGAAAATTGATGGCAGTCACTGCTTTGTAATCATGTGTAAAGAAAGAGGTGAAATGATTGCCGCAATTATTATTGCAGCTAGCAAATTCTACCGGGGTCCGTCAGAAGTTGCCGACCCTTTAGCGATCGTAAGAAGTTCCGAACGTCAACAAAGTCTAGGGGAATTTACCATGCGTACAGCCATCGACTTCTCTCGCAGGCTCGGGTACATGGGCATGTACGTGGATACCTTCACAAATAATGTTGCCGCTAGGAAAATCATTGAGAAGATCGAAGGATTCCGCCATGTTGGATTCCTTCCACTCGCGGGACGACTCGGCAAGGAGAGGTGATCGGTTCTCTTCTCTACTTCATGGACCTGAACGTGAACCTTGTTAACCAAACGTTATCTACATGCATACGCCTAGCATGAACAAGTCAAGGCTGATCACATGATCATTTAGAATGACATCCTCGAAACTCCAGGGGTCATGCTCACTTACGTTCTATGACTCCTGGAATATGTCATAGCAAAATTGAAGGCTCAGTGTGGGCTACATTTGTGGATGAGACAAGAAAAACTAGTTTGATCCTTCCATGTATATAAAAAACGACGCAGTCGCTTAACGGTTATCTTGACTGACTTTGAAGTCGGTTGTCTCTCCTGTAATCTTCAAAGGGCATATGTAAGTTTGGCGATTGATCAGGTTTCCAATCAGACAGCTAGCCGCGTGTATTTAATTTTGCTATTTTGCAGAAAGTATAAGAGAGCGACCCCCGAAGTATGTAGGATATTAGAATTAAGACAAAGGTTGTTTTTTGGTCCCCTCCTAATTTATAGGGCTTATTGTAATACCAAGGTTTTAAGTGTTTATATCACCACTCGATTTAAAAACAAATATCCCCAATAATGATTTGGTTCTATTTTGTTTAATGCCCCATTAACGGCTAAGGTCATTTAAGGATGTGCCAAAATTATGGTGCATGTGTTAGATTTTCAATTTAAACGAAGCGACAATATCCATTAAAATGTGCGATTTAACTTCATCGATTAAATAGCAATCAGAAGTCTATCCTCATGTTTTGTTTTATTGCGTTGTGTTTCCACTGTTTACAAACTATGCTCATGATAGAAAGTGCTTACATGTCACGAATTTGAAATATCTTAACTTAATTTCAATATACGGCAACAACAAGACATAAAGAAGGTTAAAATGAAATTACTCTGCGACACTTGTACCATTAAGATAGAATGTATTTACGCGGTGTAAAACGATGTATATTTCAGAGTGTCGTTGTCCTCTTCCATGAACGAAGACAATCTCTGGCATGACTGATAACTAAGCAAGATGCTGGTGTTTATTTCATCAGCTGCAATACAATAACAACCTGCAATCAGGCAAATAAAGCGTCCTATTCATCTGCCGGTATGATCAGAACATTTGAGGTCTACTTCAGTAAACAAATGCACTACCGGTAGTGCAACACTGCCATTGAAACAAAATCATTCATTTAAGGAGACCTGTCCCATTACAGGTACGTGTAGCTTAATCGCTTTCAGGCGATGCCATAACAATCTGAAGTCCAATGTTCGAATCCCGGTCTGATCCAGCAGTTTGGTTTAATTTTGTTAAACGTCCTATCAACCATGTCTGTAATGTATGTGTGCTTGCGTGAGTGTATGCAGGAGACATGGTATGCTGGTGTGCTTGCCTCTTTACCCTTAAATGCTGAACGTTAAGCAGGGAATAACAACTACCAATTTAAGGACTTTGGCATGTCCCGGCATGGAGACAGAACCCATTGCCTTTCTCACCTGGACGAACGCTCAACATTCAAACCAAAAGTGAGGTATTGCCAAGCAAGGCGCTATGAAATAAAAGGTAGTTAGAAGTAGAAAGAAAGATAAAGATCCCAAATATAGCAATGGGCGCAGCAGATTTATTTTGGTCGCTTTTGTGTCCCTAACTAGAGGACACCAAAGCAAATCCCCAATTCTGCAAGGGTTCCCACATTAGTCGCCTCATCAGATACAATGCAGTGGGTAACAGCAGGTGTATTCTTTTCTCGATCCTCCACCTCCAGCCCAGCAGAATAATCAAAGCTATAACCATTCCCGAAAAATAAGGTTCATTTTTGGCAGAGGTACAATGTAAGGGGATCCTTAAATTGTTAAAATACTTAATTTACCCATTTGCAAGTGAGATTAGATTTTGTTTCGCGATAGCATAGATCCTGTTTCTAGATGAACAAATATATAATAACCAAGTCACCCTGCAAGATCCAAAAATAGAAGCAACTGAGACATAACTAATTAATGGTTAAACGTTATACCGGTAAATAATGCTAAAACTTTGGCAATGTACCTTCACTGTAAAGTTAACTTGACCTGTAGGTGAAATACAAAGCTATATTTTGTGTACAGAACAAACCGCATTATCAACTTCAGTAGATATCCGACAAGACGATGGAAGCCGTTATATGTCGTAAGCAGATGCAATGCAATGCAGACAATAATTAAGAGTAAAACTTCCGTAACAGAGGATATACCTTACTTGAAACAGACCATTACTTTTCAATTGAGGTCAACAATTTTTTTTAACGAACTTCTTTTCAAAAGATAATGTTATGAACTTAAACTCTGTTCTTTATAAATTTAACTGGGAAAAAACTAGCGAATTGGCTTGTCAAATGTCGAATTCAAACCAATTTTATGCAAATTGTAAAAGATACATTTTTCATATTGGAAAATCATATAAATAAACTTTACATAGGAAAATGTCTCATGACCTATATAGATATAGATACCCGTTGCCCAAGGTATAAAATGAAGTGTTGAAGTTGGTCCGGTAAATATACTATTTCCAACATGGAATTGTAGCATTAGGTGTATTTGTGGCGGCGTATGTATCCCTTATGTTAAATTGATACGGGTAAACTGGCGATTTCTTAAGTATCTCATCCAAGCAATTATGTCCGTCAAGAGGCTTTCTGAGTTGCTGATATGATATGCAGGCATTATAGCTTTGCTTCATAATCGTTTTGGAGATAGAATAAGTTATAATCTCATAAACTAATTTGAAATACACTTTGCTTGGACCAGGCGACGACCACAGAGGACCATATCTGATGAGGCGATGACTATGACAACACAACTTTCATTTTAATAAGTCTAGATCCAGCAGAGGTTTCACCAGGTACTATGATAATAATAATTTGGCCCCGAGATAATGCCTAAAATTAAGTTTTGACTTAACCAATCGCAAATAACGCTACAAAAGTGACGTAATACGTAATTGGCTTAGCAAAGACTTAAGTCTGAGATTGTTTCATAATCCCTGGGCCTGGACGTTTGAAAAGTATGCCGAGGTCAATGACATCAAAGACGGCAGACGAGAACTCTTAACTGAGGACATGTTGAAGTCATTGAGTACTTGTAGGAGGGTCGAGTCAAATGCAAATGACTGATTACTAGCATCAACCTTCTTATAAAAATCAGAATTGAATTTTTAAATCAGCCAAAGACCTGTTTGCTCATAATTTGATTAGTCAAAGGAATCAGAACTCTAACACGAGGTTTTAAGAGACATACAGTAAGTTGATTTAGCTCAGACGTTTGTGATCACGGTGCAAACTGTGGAAATGTTTTGTAAATTAATTTGTTGTCAACATTTATTACAACGTTACCTTTGTTCGACAAAAAGTTCGAAACAACAATGAATCATTAGGATAACATGTTATTCATTTTAATATTTGGGAAAATTTTATCGACGTTAAAGCGTTTTTTGACTGAGGTTAAATACTTGTGGACGAAGCTACAATTTCAAGCAAATTTGAGTCTGCCTTCTTCATTATGCTCACCATGGCGTCTTTTTGTCATGTTACTGCCCTGACTCTCATTTTGAGGACGTGACATTACCTGGATTTCACCTAGATTTACAGGATATGTGTCGTCGATGAAGCAGCAGACCCTTTAACTTTTGGAACACCTGGTCTTATGGAGATCTCCTTATGCAAGCTAGGGTTTTTGTGTTAATGATTTCTTTGTTAATTTTTTGCTCTAGTTGAGTTCTAATCACGATTTTGTTAATACTTCGTTATAT
The DNA here is from genome assembly GCF_002113885.1 of Mizuhopecten yessoensis. Taxonomy (NCBI): domain Eukaryota; kingdom Metazoa; phylum Mollusca; class Bivalvia; order Pectinida; family Pectinidae; genus Mizuhopecten; species Mizuhopecten yessoensis. The sequence continues at coordinate 227,586 of NW_018408312.1, forward strand.
GATTATCGTAAAATGTGTGATCAAACAGGTCATACATCAAAATTAAAACGCATACCAATTATCAATATATCTGAAGATCATATCTTTTCAATAAAGATATAAATGAGATAAATTGTTTTAAGCAAAGAAATGCTCGTTATATTTGTCTCCGAGATCACATGAATACTATACTGAAATGCAACGTGCATAAATATAGTTGCTCACACACATACTGTACATTTCAATATTTTAGCGGTAGTCCTATTTTAGCGCTTTTCGTGGATTCATTATTTTCCTAAATTATGAATGCGCCAATTTAAGTTCTCTATGACAAATGTACTGGGTGCGCCAATTCTTCATGTAAGCATTCAATATGTCAGCCTAGATATGGAAAACAATCATAAAGGAGACACGGTAGTTTAGTGCTGGGACGCCGGGCTCGTGACAGAAGGGTTGCGGGTTCGAGTCACGGCACGGCACTGTGTTGTATCTTTGAGCAAGATACTTCAACCCGCTTGTTCCAGTCTATTCAGCTGTAAATGAGTACACGGATGGGTAGTGCTACAGAATTGGCCCTATAAACACGGATAATAATTTGTGAACCGCTTTGAGACGACCTACGAATTAGGTTGTGATAAAGCGATATATACGAACCTCTGATTATTATTATTGCTTAAAAAGATCCAAGAATAAGTTTGCTATTGTTTACAATCGGGGGAGGGAGTATTCTATCAGTCTTTATTATTGCTTTCGGTGCTATTACGCAAGTAATAATGACAGGTTATATTTGCATAAACGACATTTCTTTAGCTCGTCGGAATTAACTTTGACATATTGTTTCCTTTAATACTAATGAGATATGGATCGTGTCTGTCAATTCCAAGACAATAGAATAGATTTGATATTTCCGAAACGTGACACAATTACCCTCCAGAGTAATAAAGGCTCGTAATTCGATGCTCACGACGTAATAACATGCCAACTATACTCGATTTGTTTTAATATTGAAAGCGATTTTAAATTAGATATTTTAGGATCCGGATCAGTAATAAAGCAAATGTTTTTAATTGAATTTGGTTAAATTGTATTTGTTGACGTCAGGAGAACAGACGGTATCCCTTGTAATACGACGGTCTGTTAGATGTTTTTCCTTTTTTAGTTTTTAGTTTGTTTACAAATTCGAACCACACAGTAAAGCCAAACCTGGAGGTATACTCAGAATTTTAATTCGGGGGTTTAACCATTTTAACAAAATTCTCTAAATGAGTTTCTCAGATAATACTAGTATATCAAAAGCATTACGCAATTAGGGTGTGTACTATAAATATAGATAAAACAATTGTGTTTTCAATTTAAAAAATAATTCTCGGTGTGTTTGTTATTTTGTGATGAATGTCTGGAACGATATTTTGGCTAGAATTGTGGTAACAGGTTGGATGTTTCGTTCACAATCCAACAATATTCAAAACAAATACTAAGACTATAGACAATGTCTAGTACAGCACATACGCAGCACAGAGTAGATGTTCTCTCTGTGGTGGTTTGCCAATGACCGTGAGCACTTAATTAGGATATCACACAATACCAATCCCTACGGTCGCTGCATTGGCCTCCCGGTCATGTTGTTGTGACCAAGATACTGCAACGAAGTATTTATAGACAAAAAGGCTCCTGAGTATCCTAAAAATAACTCTTCGCATTATCTATTTTATCTGAAATACTGCATACAAATCATTTTCGCGAATAGTAATTTCGTGGATACTTTCTTTCGTGGTTTGGAGCCATTTTGATCGTTTCGGGGTACAAACTTTCATGATTAACCTATATTAGCAAATAGTAGACACGTGTATCATTCAAATTCGTTGTATTTATTTTCATGGTTCAATAGCAACCAAGAAAACCTCGAATGTTTATACACAACCAACATTTCATGTTACACAGTACATCAATGAAAGCCTTCAAATTAAGGTGTTAAATATGAACATGGTAGCTCTAATGTATAAAGTGTATATATAAGGATTGAATCTTATTCTAACGGTTTATATGCAGTAGTTATACTCACTAAACTTCAACAGAACAGATTACATTTGTATATTTACACTCAGTGCATTTTTTTTCTTAATTTCTAAATTATCAGACTTTTGCAAGTCTTATACTACAGAATGTGCTTCAGCATTTGACGTCATCACTTACTGTGAGACGTCGTCCTGGAAAAAAGCTGTTTTGTATAGATCTCAACGTTAAAACAGTATAAGAAATAAATAAATGGTAATTTCAAGTGAATGCTATTTTTTTAAATGAAAACAAATATATGTATATATATAAACAGTATTAATTCCCGCACTTCTCTGGCGTATTCATACGCCAACTGGAAAGCTAATGGGAATACAAACCCTGGACACTTCTGTAGATCTGTCAATATGTTTATTGAGTCCAAGTTCAGTTGAAGTGTAAATGTTAAAAGCAAAAAGGAAATTATCGCAGTATATGTTAAAAGAATGTAAAATATCACGTTGGATTCATGAGCATTCAGTGGTAACGAGCAGCATAGGCAGTGCACTATGTATCAGTAAACATACAGACAGAAGTATTAGTCAGGGTAAGAGGCTATTGGCTTTAAATATCTTGTGCTTGGAAATAAACTGTAACAACAACTTAAAGCTTATTGAAGAATCGAGCGAAGCCATCCTTCGGTCACTGACTGAGTTTGGCTGTCATGTTGTTGTGACCGGGAAATCCGGCCACAGCCTGGCGGTCAGAACCTGGGCGTCCATTTACTTTCAGTCCAAATACAAGTAGTCAGCAACGACTTAGAGTCCGAATACAAGTAGCGGTCAGTACCGCTCTAAAGTCCATATACAAGTAGTGGTCAGTACCGCTCTAAAGTCCATATACAAGTAATGGTCAGCAGCGCTTTAACGTCCATATACAAGCAGTGGTCAGTAACGACCCACAGCCGGAATACAAGTAGTGGTCAGCACCGCTTTAAAGTCCATATACAAGTAGTGGTCAGCACCGCTCTAAAGTCCATATACAAGTAGTGGTCAGTACCGCTCTAAAGTCCATATACAAGTAGTGGTCAGTAACGACCCACAGCCGGAATACAAGTAGTGGTCAGCACCGCTTTAAAGTCCATATACAAGTAGTGGTCAGCACCGGTCTAAAGTCCATATACAAGTAGCGGTAATCAACAACCTACAGTCCGTATACAAGTAGCGGTCAGCACCGCTTTAAAGTCTATATACATATTGTGGTTAGCAACTACCTACAGCCCGTATACAAGTAGTGGTCAGCACCGCCCTAAAGTCCATGTATAAGTAGTGGTCAGCACCGCTCTAAAATCCATATATAAGTAGTGGTCAGTACCGCTCTAAAGTCTATATATAAGTAGTGGTCAGTACCGCTCTAAAGTCCATATACAAGTAGTGGTCAGGACCGCTCTAAAGTCCATATATAAGTAGTGGTCAGCACCGCTCTGAAGTCCGTATACAAGTTGTGGTCAGCACCGCTCTAAAGTCGATATACAAGCAGTGGTCGGCAACGACCTACAGCATGTCCTTGCATTGCAATTCTTCTAAATGTCTGCTGCATAAATGCTGGCAGGCACATATATATTCTTTCTCTTGTTATGTTAACCAAATAGAAACTTACTGTACTTTACACACCTTTACATGTATATATCTTGAGAAACATATACCTTCATGTTTTACCTTTATCCGGCATGCATGGCTCCACATTTTTATAAAGTTGTGAACCTACACGATTAAATTTTTATAAAGATGTGAACCTACACGATCACATTTTTAAAAACTTGTGAACATACATGATCTCATTTTTATAAAGTTGTGAACCTACATGATCACATTTTTATAAAGTTGTGAACCTACACGATCACATTTTTAAAAACTTGTGAACATACATGATCTCATTTTTATAAAGTTGTGAACCTACATGATCACATTTTTATAAAGTTGTGAACCTACACGATCACATTTTTAAAAACTTGTGAACATACATGATCTCATTTTTATAAAGTTGTGAACCTACATGATCACATTTTTATAAAGTTGTGAACCTACACGATCACATTTTTAAAAACTTGTGAACATACATGATCTCATTTTTATAAAGTTGTGAACCTACATGATCACATTTTTATAAAGTTGTGAACCTACACGATCACTTTTTTAAAAACTTGTGAACCTACACGATCACATTTTTATAAAGTTGTGAACCTACACGATCTCATTTTTATAAAGTATTGAACCTACACGATCACATTTTTATAAAGTTATGAACCTACATGATCATATTTTTATTAAGGTGTGAACCTACACGATCACATTTTTATAAGGTAGTGAACCTACACGATCACATTTTTATAAAGTTATGAACCTACACGATCACAATTTTATAAAGCTGTGAACCTACACGATCACATTTTTATAAAGTTGTGAACCTACACGATCACATTTTTATAAAGTTGTGAACCTACACGATCACATTTTTTATAAAGTTGTGAACCTACACGATCACATTTTTATAAAGTTGTGAACCTACATGATCGCATTTTTACACTAAACAAATATACTCCAGCTACAAAGGTACTTATTAACCTTTTTTTTAACCATCAAATATATGCAACACATATGCGTATTGTGGACATATGCATATATATATATTCATTTTTTACATTTACCCAGTAAAAACGTGCATCACATATGAGCTTGTATTCAAATACATGCGGCAACAGTTATTATTTTACTTTCTTTTGTTTATTTTTAGCAAATACTTGTAACACATATGTATGCCTGTAAGCAAGTTTTTTCAAACCCCTAATCGGCACGAACCGCCGTCGGGGTTTGATCTGTAAACACTTTGTTACCTCTCGGTGCTTCCCCATGCATGAAAGCCTTCTGGGGAATGGAGGCCGCATACTGTCTGCACAAATATGATAGTTAACCCTACAGTGTCCGTATTTTCTTTACATTTTAATAGTGAAATTTCATGAATTCTCCATTTCATAAAAGCATATCTCCCAATGTAGTGAAGATATACGAAATATTGTATCATCACATGTGAAGACGTCACTCTTAGTATGGTCCAATCAGAACGGTACATTCTATTCTCTGCGTAGATTTTCAGTTTCAAGTTTAGATGAAATGACGGCAGAATAGGTGGTTGTGTTGTATACCTTTGAAGCATACAATATTGTTTTTACAAACCTACAAAATAAATATCATTTTTGTCTGGAAATCTTACCAGATAATCGCAACAAAAGGCAAAATTGCCGTGAAAACCCATTCAAAATTGCGTTCTGCGTTGTTGTCAAGCGTGACGTCATCATAAATTGGCGTCAAAAAATGGAAATGCCCGCGCTTTTCTGATGTAGCAATATTTGCGTCGCGTGAAGTGAAAAAAAAAATATGTAAGAAATAGAAAATGTCATTGTTTTCCCCGATTGGTTTGGTTTGACTTTGTTTAACGTCCTATTGACAGCTAAGGTCAGTTAAGGACGTGCCTCCACGTGTGCAGTGTATGCGTGCTTTCGTGGGTATATGCAGGAGACAGAGATTCGTTTTTGTGCTTTTCTTCTTGTGATAGAGCTGATCTGATGCCGACTTTATAGTGCTACATGTATCTCACTGAAATGCCATACCGAAGGAACCAAGCACAGCATTCCACCCGGTCCCATTATGATGACCAAAGCAAATTGCAGTGGGTTCCCTTATTAGTCGCCTCCTACGATACATGCGTTGGGTAACAGCAGGTATATTCTTTTCCCGATCCCCCATCTGTAGGGGTGTTGTTTTCCCGTCCAATACGATATATTTCTTTCAATTGTATAAAACGAATATGTGATAACAAATGAAAAAAAAAAAAACGTGTTGTGACAAAATGTGCCTTCGTAGCACTCTCGAGAAATAATAACTATTATTCAAAGAGGGGCTACCATTGACGCTTTCAAAAAGAAGACGGTTGATATTTTATCCAAAGTTTGCATTGTGAAAAGAAATATGTGTAAAAATCACTGCAATTTTGACAAAAGGTATAAATGATATTTTATGTAAATCATGTTATGTCCCTTCTCTCTCTCAGGAGATGACGTTATTACCAAACCGTTAACATGTAAACGTGCTGTTAAAAATGTACCTTTGTGAGCTGTGGGACACTTATTGCGTGAAAAGGGTGCAAAATGTAAGGACATTGAGAGGAACGGAATATTCTGAACGGCAAAATCAATGCCATTAACAATTAATATATACATTCTCTGTAATCATAATTAAATACATTCAAATATGCAGGATCCGTTACCTCGATCCTGGTTGCTGGACTGTCCAGCAGCTTTTCTGCATTTTTTTTTCGATCTTCCAAAGCGACGAATTAAAGATGGAATACATAACACGCGATGGTTCTGCGATCAATTTTGATTTGTTTATGGTTCCGAGTTCCCGCAGGACACACGAGCAACGTAATCAAGATACCGAAAATAGATATAGACACTCTAGCAAATGGAATGACAAATATCTACATACATACAAACACATGATCACATTGCCACGTGCTGCCGTCCATCGGTTACAAACCACGTGACACACGCTTTAATGTCGATAAGCATACTTCAATGTTGTATTAGATTTTCAGTTGATAGAGATATGTTTCTTTTGTTCTTGAAAGAAAATCAAGATAACAAAATAAAATAAAATATAAATCATTTAGTTCGGAAAAGGAATTCTCATGATTTATTGCACTCACCAAAAGCAATAATATTTTTGCGTTCGATGTTGTTGACAAAACCCTGGATAAGCCTCATTAACAGGCTATAATTGTATACTGATTTTAAAAAGTGGCCTCAGAAATGATATTTTAGAGTACGTTCATTAATGTGTTCTGTGCGTCGTTGTCACTACCATAGCTCTTGCTCTGAGGAGATGACATTATATTTATTCAACCTAAATTTATATCGTGTGTTATTGATGAATCAGCAGAAGCCGCTCACCCTTCCGGAACACCAGGTCTTATCATCCATGTACTTTTTTAAGGGTCTTCATTCATATTTTGCTCAGTTTTATCGATTTTGTGTTCGAATGACCGTTTTGTTGACGATACGGTATTCCTTTTAATTCTCAGTTTTTTGTCATTGCTGGAGTGGAGATGTAAGGAAAAAACATAGAAAGAAACTACAAACCAACCAAACACGTGACCTTGTGAACTCGTGACCGTGCAATTACCGTGAAACATATATATAGATGGACTTCCCTTTATTGGTTGGTTGTCGCCGTTATATCTAGATAAAACTGTGCTTGGTTTGCAAAACAAATGCTGCTGATAATGGTTGCAGCGTTAACTCTCTGTGTAAACTTGTTAATGGATGTTTCCAGTGCGGTTTGATCTAGTGATCAGCGTCGGTAATGGTAAACATTTGATTAATCAGTTGGACTGGCTCAGATGAAATGTGATTATATACTCGGTGTTTCAAGTAATTATTGAAATTAAAAGATTGAAATAATAAGAAAAATCAATGACCAATGATTTCTGTGGTCAGTATTATTCATCTTACATTTGTATTATGTAAAGTGTACGTCAGGCATATACGTGATTGGTATTGTGCTTTATTGTTTGTCGTCAATAACTACACGGAACGTCCGGGTGCTTTCCCACCTTATTTAAACTAATTGATCAGGTTTCATGTTTAGTATTAGTATTTATTGCCGGAAGTTGATTTAATTACTTAGCCGAAACCTCCATTGAGAAAAAAAAGATCGGTGTCTGATACGATTGGAAGAGTTCCACTTCAAACATAGGTCAGCCTGCAAAAACGTGATGTGATTCGTTTTAACCCAAATCGATTTGTGGAAATACCGGATATTAGTGACGAAGGTTGCCATGGCAACAGAGCTAAGACAAGTCATATGTAACGAGATAGTGTCGTAACATAGTCATGTTTCAGTCTCGTCCTTTGATTTCAAGTCTCAGGGGGATATATATATATTTATCTCCCTCAGATAGTACCGGAAATGAGGCATTATAATCCATTCGGTAAAGCTTTGCAACAGCGACTCATGAATAGATATATTATTAATCAATATCCCGGAACGATAAAATGCCATCACTCAATAAAGAAAACAAATACGATTTTTTTCAGATAAAAGTAAAATTAAAAACAGTTAAACAAAACGATATAAGGAAAATTGAAGAAGAGCAGGTGGAAAAAAAACCACGACGAAAATTGCATTAAATGCATCGATAAAAATGCGGACACCTTACTGATATTTTATGGAATTTGCTCTTTGCCAATAAAATCTATTTCGCCTTTCCTGTGCAATTAGGTGATAGTGTGTGTTGTCTACTAATAGTTGCTTTCATGATTAATTTGTCCTAATTTGGGAGGGTGATAAAAGGCGGAATTTAAACTGCGGCAAATTGTTCCCAGCATGCAGTAATACAATAAAGACACAGTTAGCTGTGACATCAAACCCTTTTTACATGACTTTCATATAAGTTCTTGCCATCAAATTTTGTCAGAGAGATAAAAATGAAATATTTAATCGATAACAGCCACGCAACTTTATTGATCAAACAATAAATATTTATAAGACTCAATAGTAAAGTACAAAGGGATAACGAGTGTTATCTGTAGGTAAAGGATATTCATTTCCAATACTGACCTATCTGTAAGATACATGATAACACGCAAAGCATTTCTGTTTATTTTGATTACAAACCAATGCAATTCGTGAGAATCGGATCTGTAAAACATTTTACTAAGCTTATGGTGGGATCGAAATCAATTAATCGAAAGTAAGTTTGTTCCAGTATTACGCTTTTTATACATAATGCAACATAACAGTTTGAATCAACGTATATTATACAAAAGAATTTATCAAGCATTGAACGGTATCGATATGACATTTACAGTATGTATGAATGGCATAGCATGGGTACTGTAAACATCACAAAGCGGGTAGCGCTTTATGTTTGGTTTGCTAGCAATGTTGTGTCATTCGTCTAAACTGTAGGTGCTATGTCGTTGACAGTTAAATGGTTATATTTACAATTTTCAGAATATTTTCATATAACAGAAGTTAAAAGTTCCCTAGCTCTTGAATATATTTTCATTTATTTGCGAAAGTGTTACTTAATGCTTCTTTTTCTCTCAAACAATTTACACTTTTTAAATTGACACTTTTAGAAAGTCAAAGGACATGCTTTTGATTGATTTATCCAAAGACTTTCCATCCATTCATATACTTAACTTACCTGAGTGAAATTCAAATTTTAACACATTCGTTTATAAATTTGAAATGTTTCTTTGAACATCATTTTTGAAATTTAAAAAATGCTGGTCTCAATTTCGTGTTATGTTTATTAATTATTCATTATTTAGCAATAATTGCATTGAATGCATTTGAGAATTACATTCTGAGATAAGTTTACTTTACTGAATGTTAAGGCAAAATACAAATAAAATCCAAGTATGTATAACGAATAAAACCGGGAAGTGATCCAGTGTCTAGTTAGGAAGCATGCACATACGAATACGCAAGAACAACCACCAGGGGGCGCCAACCCGACAGTTTGTTGGCCCATAAATACGTTTGATTTCTTTTTAAAATCGATTATGTCTGGAAGCGAATAGGGCAATGACCATTCTAGAACTGCAAGGCGCCAATGGATTATCCGAAGGAAAATCCTCTTAGTAATTGCACTTCTTTGAAAAATGGTTTGCATTCGAGTTTCAAAGAAATACGAATGTCATTTGAAGTTGAAATTTAAATTGAAGATTATTTGAGTTCAAAAGAACTTTTTTACCATATTGTGTAATTGTTCTAAACCCATCATGTGCCGAAATTGTTAAGAAGAGAAATTTGTGAGATGGACAACCCGTCGTTTTATAACTTAATGTACGTGTTAACGGATTCAAATGCCTACATTGTTAAGATATGAAGAATAAACTGCATCAGGAGATCCTTCTTATCCGTTAAGGTGACTTTTCTACATATATTCATAATTTCTTTGACGTAAATATTTCAAAAGGTGCCTATTCCTAAAATACCGCATTGAAAATGTTTAAGAAAATGATTGGTACTTAGTGTACTTATTATTGATGGGAAACACGAAAAATGTAAACAAGGCCTAAGAATTTGCAAAAAAGGAAAAAAAGGAAACAAATTTAAAGCAACGTCTATAATTTTAAGTGATACGCTTTTTACATTAATGCTTGTTATTATTCAGGAATTAAATTCGGGTTTATTCATCATAATCATTTTCAATATATCCGATTGATATTAAACATAATGACCTCAAGAGAAAAATGAAAAAGTCATTTTAAATTAAATCTTGAAACTTCATACTTAAATGGACTATTTAGTCAACTAACACCCTGATAGTCACTCCTATACCGATAATGTGTAACTCCTATCGAAACTTTATGTAGTTGATTATTACATGACCCGAAGCCGGTGTTACAAGTTTTAGTTCTTGTGAAAGCCGAGGTATCAAGGTCTGGGGCCACAACGAATTCGAGATACACAAAGAATTTCGGACAGAGGACACAAATTCGACTTTAAAATAAACAATACAGTTTCAATTTGAAAGTTTTAAATAACAAATGTAAAAAAAAAAAAAAATCTTCCTTCTGACACTGACTCAGACCTTTTATTCTCAGTGCCTATCATGACTATTTACCCTCAAACGAATAATTTTGTCTATATCTACTTAGATAATGGAAATCAATTGTATACGCGGAGACAGACCGACTCAAAGGGATCACCATTCTGAAATCAAATTGCACCTATATGGAATTTAATCGCTATAAAGGGGGATACAAGATAGCACAAGACCATACAAACTTATCTCTGTTATTCCAATACGGCGTTAGACAATGTCTATACCGTACTCCCACTCAACGTTAGACGGGGGAAATAAATCTTTTATCTGCTCCCGTTTCTGCAGTATCCGAATTTATACTTCCCATAAGCACACATTGAGTTATATGACATTATATCACGGTCGCCATACATGTTGTTACAATCCATTAAAAGTCTTTAATAGTCAGTCGTACGAACATTCCGGAATTGACATTAAACAATATACTTTTTTTTAACATATTTCGAGGGTAGTTATTTTCCTAAACACATTTAAAAGAATATTAAGAATTTTGCATTAACGAAATAGAGAAACAATACGTTTTCATGTATTTTTAGTTTGTAATATAAATTGTCTCTTTCTGTTGATAAATATGTGTTAATGATAAACGGAACTAGTATGTAAAAACCAGTGATTTGATAGGTTCACCAGCTACACAAGTACGAAACTATTTCTGGGCTGACAATTTTGTCTGAATTTCTACGAAACTAATCATTTTAGATTTGCAAGTAACAATATGCTAGCTTTGTTAACTCAATTAACACGAAACTAATTGTTGACAAGCTTTGAAGTCAAAATAAATAGACTCAGTACACGGTAATGATATGTCAATTTCAAGTTCTTAATTCTGTTGAAAGTAACCGTGCCACAATCTGTCGAAAAACATTGCATTTCAAATTGAAATAATAATATTTCGTAAATACATAGGTATATTGGTATGAAAATACTTAAAATTCCTTACATTTTTTATAAAGTATAGGAATGCAAAGCCGTTTCCCGACTGATACTTATCTCGACGGGCGAAGGGTTGAAGCCATATTCGCGTTATTATCATGCATAAGCAAATTCACGAGTTGTAACAAGATCAGAATACACAGTGTTCGACTGGGCCAGAGGTGATGAATACACATTAATTGATAAATATATATTACGTCACTTGCACCCCTGCAGGTCATGGATTGAGAAAATAATACACCTGCTGTTACCCAATGCATGTATCGTAACAGTCGACTAATTAGGGATCCCCCTGCATAATTGTTATTCCCTGCTTAACAATCCGCATTAATTAAGGGAATGGCAACAACTGGTTTACCTGTGTCAGTATCATGTGACCGGGCGGAACGTGTGCTGGATGCCTTCGGCATGGCATTTCAGTGAGATAGTACTATAAGCCGGCACCAGTTATTTGTAAGGGGCCCATTAGGGCATGCGTGACATTATTTAAATGATCGAATTCGTTACGGCGCGTAAGAAAATCAGATATAATTCCTTTTTGTTTTATATCTTTTACACGTTTTAAACTCTAGTTGTGGTTATCAACAGAGAGTTAATAATTTTTGCTATGTAAAAGAATACGAAATGCTGGTTTTATCCTGCTGATAAGAAAAAAAGAGTGAAGGTTGGCGGTACGTATAAATGTGAAGGTTGGCGGCACCTATAAATGTGAAGGTTGGCGGTAAATGTGAAGGTTGGTGGTACGTATAAATGTGAAGGTTGGCGGTAAATGTGAAGGTTGGCGGTACCTATAAATGTGAAGGTTGGCGGTACGTATAAATGTGAAGGTTGGCGGTACCTATAAATGTGAAGGTTGGTGGTACGTATAAATGTGAAGGTTGGCGGTACGTATAAATGTGAAGGTTGGCGGTACCTATAAATGTGAAGGTTGGCGGTACGTATAAATGTGAAGGTTGGCGGTACCTATAAATGTGAAGGTTGGCGGTACGTATAAATGTGAAGGTTGGCGGTACCTATAAATGTGAAGGTTGGCGGTACGTATAAATGTGAAGGTTGGCGGTACCTATAAATGTGAAGGTTGGTGGTACGTATAAATGTGAAGGTTGGCGGTACGTATAAATGTGAAGGTTGGCGGTACCTATAAATGTGAAGGTTGGCGGTACCTATAAATGTGAAGGTTGGCGGTACCTATAAATGTGAAGGTTGGCGGTACCTATAAATGTGAAGGTTGGCGGTACCTATAAATGTGAAGGTTGGCGGTACCTATAAATGTGAAGGTTGGCGGTACCTATAAATGTGAAGGTTGGCGGTACCTATAAATGTGAAGGTTGGCGGTACCTATAAATGTGAAGGTTGGCGGTACCTATAAATGTGAAGGTTGGCGGTACCTATACATGTGTAGGTTGGCGGTACCTATAAATGTGAAAGTTGGCGGTACCTATACATGTGTAGGTTGGCGGTACGTATAACTCACCAGCTTATCTCTTCACTGACAACAAAAGCTCATTTAGGAGTGTGTTGATGTAAAACTTGCCTCCAAGGAAACATTTAATCCCTAAGAGACTTCACATTAAATATTATCAGTGTTTCGTTGTTGACTATTTCGTATAGTTTATTTCATAGCTTAGAAAAAATCGATGACAATAGATGAAGACCGCAAATCCGCCCACAAGAAATTGCAGGCGGGTGTTGCTAAAATTGGTTACACAATCAAATAATGGTAATGGGTTGCTGGTAAAACAAGATTGCCATTTCAAAAAAGGAGACAGAAATATGATAGTATGTTTTAACACTCGACGGGGGTTTGAATACATGTATATCGCATGCCCGTTACATGATTTTATGTACTGCTATTTAAAAATTAAAAAAAAAAACGTTCAAGTATATTGCACGGTATTCTGTGCACATTTCCATTCACACCCTCTGAATACACTAACACACCGTAACCTGAGAAAATATTGGCCCAGTGAAACCGCCAACCTTTGCCCATGGAATCCCTATTCGCCCCGTTTTTAAGTGCACCATTAAGGATCCCCAAACATTTATCCGGCCTGGTTATAGTTTTGATAAGTCATTTCTGGAAAGAAAACATACATTTATGAGAAATAATAAAAAGGAAATAAACGAAATATAATCAACGCTATTAGTGTTATCGCTTTAACCAATTGAGCTATCTGGTGAACGAAAGTGTCCTGGCCCTGCTGTGCAACAGTCATAGCCAAAAGGAAGTTAAAGGGAGGTTACTGTATATCTAAACAAAAATTAACACAATGCTGTTGGACAGGGATCCTTCATATCAAATTGCGCAGTAAAAACAAATGCGGCGAAAATTACCTTGTATACGGTATTGTCTTAATCATTTGGGAAAGTATATTGCTTATAAAGAGTTTTACATTAGATATAAGAAAACGGCTAAATAGGACAATAAGGTTATACAGTGTCACACAGTATAGATATGATATATATCAGAAACATCCAATCAAAACGGAAACGTGGTATAGGATTACAAAGTAGATATGATACAATGTATCATACAGCAGTAACATCCAAACATCACGAAAACGTCTCACAGGGACACACACAGTAGATATGATGCAATGTAAACGTCTCACAGGGTCACACAGTATATATGATGCAATGAAAACGTCTCACATGGTCACACAGTAGATAAAATGCAATGTAAACGTCTCACAGGGTCACACAGTAGATATGATGCAATGTAAACGTCTCATAGAGTCACACAGTAGATATGATGCAATTAAAACGTCTCACATGGTCACACAGTAGATAAGATGCATTGTAAACGTCTCACAGGATCACACATTAGACATGATGCATTGCAAACGTCTCACATGGTCACACAGTAGATATGATGCAATGTAAACGTCTCAAAGGGTCACAGAGTAGATATGATGCAATGAAAACGTCTCACATGGTCACACAGTAGATATGATGCAATTAAAACGTCTCACATGGTCACACAGTAGATAAGATGCAATGCAAACGTCTCACAGGATCACACATTAGACATGATGCATTGCAAACGTCTCACATGGTCACACAGTAGATATGATGCAATTAAAACGTCTCACATGGTCGCACAGTAGATAAGATGCAATGCAAACGTCTCACAGGGTCACACAGTAGATATGATGCAATGAAAACGTCTCACATGGTCACACAGTAGATAAGATGCAATGCAAACGTCTCACAGGGTCACACAGTAGATATGATGCAATGTAAACGTCTCACAGGGTCACACAGTAGATATGATGCAATGCAAACGTCTCACAGGGTCACACAGTAGATAAGATGCAATGTAAACGTCTCACAGGGTCACACAGTAGATATGATGCAATGAACACGTCTCACAGGCTCACACAGTAGATATGACGCAATGTAAACGTCTCACATGGTCACACAGTAGATAAGATGCATTTTAAACGTCTCACAGCGTCACACAGTAGATAGTATGCAATGTAAACGTCTCACAGGATCATACAGTAGATTTGATGCATTGCAAACGTCTCACATCGTGACAGTAGATATGATGCAATGAAAACGTCTCACATGGTCACACAGTAGATATGATGCAATGAAAACGTCTCACATGGTCACACAGTAGATATGATGCAATGTAAACGTCTCACAGGGTCACACAGTAGATATGATGCAATGTAAACGTCTCACAGGGTCACACAGTAGATATGATGCAATGTAAACGTCTCACAGGGTCACACAGTAGATATGATGCAATGAAAACGTCTCACATGGTCACACAGTAGATATGATGCAATGTAAACGTCTCACAGGGTCACACAGTAGATATGATGCAATGTAAACGTCTCACAGGGTCACACAGTAGATATGATGCAATGTGAACGTCTTACAGGGTCACACAGTAGATATGATGCAATGAAAACGTCTCACATGGTCACACAGTAGATATAACGCAATGTAAACGTCTCACAGGGTAACACAGTAGATATGATGAAATGTTAACGTCTCACAGGGTCACACAGTAAATATAACGCAATGTAAACGTCTCACAGGGTCACACAGTAGATATGATGCAATTTAAACGTCTCACATGGTCACACAGTTGATACGATGCAATAATAGATAACGCATACTTTTCCTCCGTCCTCATTGGTCGGATTATTATCATGTCGGTGTTGATGATTTGTGATATTGACTCGGTTTTACAGTAGGTCAATTTTCATTTTATGATGTCATTCCCTTTGTAACGTCACAATAATCTCTGCCTAATGCAGTATTTCTTACTAGCAAGTTTTATAACCTATTGTTTTTCAAGATTTAAACATGATTTAGTATTAAATATAACAATTAAAGACTTTAATTTCGGTGAAAATGTGGTAATGTGGACATAAAAAATGATATTGACCTCGACTTTTTCTCGTTTAATATCACATTTTCAGGTCCATATAACAATATATTCACCTCAACAGAAGTCCCTTACTATTAATTTTTGACAGTCCATCACCGCAATAATGTTATTTAAAATATCAACCGTTCACCATAATAACATCATACAGGCCTAGGGCCACACAGTATATATAAGTAACAGGTAAATGATATAACGAGAAACATATATATAATTAACATGCTAGAGACATTAACATGGACAAGATAAAGGCCCCAATGGCGGCAATGTATATAAAAGGTCCGTTTTGGCTTTTATTGGGGGATACAGTTTGCCAATTTTATTTGCCCACGTGTTGTAGGGAATCCGAGAAGCCATATATATATCAAAATGAAATACCACATATATCATTCCACATTCCAAAATGTCAATTTACAAGACGTTCAATAAATAAAGTAAAAATTAGTCACGTTTATGAGCAAAGGTGAGGACCAGCTATCAATATCTGTATGACTTTAATATGCTCTTAGAAGAAACGTGAGACATGTAATTATATAAATAACGGTTATCAATTATCAAAGTATATCAAAATACACTTTGGATTTGTTATAGATATATTCTTATTAAATAAATAGAGGCAAATCAAGTTATAGATGATCATAAATCGATACTTAACGTGACTTTTGATGCACATAAATGTCAAAAGGTTAAATAAAGTTCAAAAGCCGAGTAAAACCATACGTAAGGATCACTCTTCCACTGTACTGTTTTTTATATACACATGTTGTAGCCTCCTCTTAGTTCCGTTTTTCGCCCTGCGTAATCAGTAGTAAGCGATATAATAATTATATCGATCAAATATGTAGAGGGAAATTTACACTGGGCGAAATGAATTTTACCGTCTTTGGGCGAACAATTGTCCGGGCGAAAATTTGCCGGTATAAAGTATATTATTTTAGCAACTGAAGTTTTCTTAGCGCATATCAATGGCAAATATCCCTTTCAAACCATAAATTTATTGTTTTTGGAATGTCTCGTATTCAATTAATTACAGTTGATCATGACCAATTATTTCCGCGTTGTGAATATTTATCAAATATTTTGAGCAGGACCTAAGAAATGCTGTGAAATGATCTCTAAAGTTACATTAATGACGTCACTAAGTAAATAATCAGAAGCCTAATCCTGTTTTCTTCATACTACAATGAAAGAAATAGAGGGGTTGCTTCTAACGGCAAACTGCAAAACTGCATAACTAACCGCCACGTATTTGATTCGTTATCTTCACAGCGAATAGTTAACCCACAGATCCCGACCAATCTACGTTGGAAATTCTGCATCATCCATGTAAAAATATAGAACCAACACATGATAGAAAAACGATACAGCATTACGTGTGTATTGTGACGTCACAAGTGCCGACCGGTAAATAATCACGGGGGCTCGATAACCTCCGTTTTTCATTGTATTAACGCAATACGCTGAAGAATATAGCGGATTTGAAGACAACAGCCAAGGCCTCAAGAACAGTAGGATTCTTTAGACGTAACCCTGTCCACAAACTGTAAAATCTCGGGCATACACCACCTTAGTCAGGCCATTTTTGGAATACGCGTCTGTAGTCTGGGCGCCATACCAATACCATCAAATGCAGCAAATCGAAAACGTACAAAGACAGGCAGCACGATTTGCGACAGGGAATTACTACTCCCGAGTCCCTGGTTGCGTTACTACCATGCTTAAGCAACTAAACTGAAAACCACTAGAACAGAGAAGAGTGAGAAATAGGATCATCATGTTCTACAAAATCATCAACAACCTAGTAGAAGTCCCCGTCCATCATCTCCTACAACAGACCAGCAGTGGGACTAGGAGTTCCCAAGCCAACAACATCAGGCAAATAAGCACCAGAGTCGACGCATACACACATTCAATCGTCCCTGCTACAAACAAGATGTGGAACTCAATACCAGCAGTTTTCAGAGGATTACCAACAATAGACAGTTTCCGGCACCACATACAGACCATTGATGTGGCCGGACTCAACCCCAGGCACTAGACAGGACTCCGGATTTTAACTGTAAATACAAGAAGAAATGTACCAGATTTTAGATGTGCATACAGACAGATTTAAATAGCATTTATTTTAGCTGTATGGCCAATAAAAAAAATAAAAAGCGCCGGAGAGCCTGGAGTAGTGACACTCATCTGATGAGTCAACTCCATAACGGGAAGAAGAGGAAGGTTACCTCGGCGATTATCAAGTCGATGGCTTCGACGAAGAAAAAACAGGACGTCGTCGTCCCTAGTGACGAAACGAAAAAACGACGAGGAATGCCTTTTAAGGCAAAATCAGGGTCTAAAATGCCGTCTACATTAAGATCAAAAGGATCTTAACAGCAATAGTCAACCAGACATTGTATTTAAATCTCCACTAGCTAGCGAAGATGAGGAGGATCAAATTGTATGCCGAGATTACATTGCGGTATTCTCAAGTTCCAATAACAAAAACTGTTAGAATGCGAAAGATGAAGATTTCTTTGTGGTTTTGTATGAAATGCAAGCCAATAATTCAGAATGACATCCTTACTGATCGGAAAATTGAGGAAAGATGCCAGGTTATTATGAAAGAGTACGAACAGCGAATTACGCTTTTGGAGGATTCGATCTACACGAAATGCGACGAAAGAACAAACTGCGAACTGATTAATGAGGAGAAGGGGCCTTCATGGACAGCAGTATTGCAAAATAGAGCAAACCCATAGGAGAAAACAAGCGCAAAAAACATTTTAACGGAAATCAAAGATCGTATATCAAGAGAAAATAATATCATGAATTCCACGATATTAAAAATATTGTTCTCCGAAAATGCTGCGTTAATGTAGATAAGGGTGTAGTTTCCAAATGTACAAGACTTGGAAAACGCAGAGAGGTGTCAAATGAGGATCGTAGTAGCCGCACGCGACCGTTGCTGGCAACGCTATCTAACTTGGACGTGAAGAAAGCGCCTTTTAAAAACATTAAAAATATCGGTAATGATCCTTTGTTTACCGGAAACGGAATCAGTAACGATTTAACAAAACAGGAAAGGGAACAAGAATATGCAATGTGGGAAAAGGCTAAAGTGAAACAAAGCCAAGACACGGCGGGGGGATTTTTATACAACGTAAGAGGACCTACGTTGGCAAGAAAAATCGAAAAACTGAGGGCTACCAAGATCGCAAACTCTAATTAAACAGTAAACAGACCTATACTGCTAATCAATCAGTCATAAGGACACAAGATTAATCAGGACTCAAATAGTAACGCCAACATTTCCAAAAGAACAATAAATGCCACGCAGAACATTGAATGTATGTATCCAAATGTATGTATACAAATGCCGATAGCCTCACGAATAAATAAGATGAACTGAAAATGAGAATTAAGTAAGCTTAAAGATGCATTGGAGTTGGTGGGATTACAGAAGTGTTTCCCAAAAACAGGAGGTTTCAACCCAGCAAGCCAGAACTGGCAGAAATTCCGGGATATGACGTTTTCATAAACGATGAATCTGAACAGTGTAAGAGAGGAATAGCACTTTACGTACGCAGGGAACACTCAGCGGTGGTACTTACATTTACTCACAATTTTAAAGAATGTATATGCGTTAAAATAAAGCTCACCGAGACAGATTCTCTATTTAGCGGGTGCGTATACCGGAGTCGAAATAGTGATAAAGACAATTCTGAAACGCTTCTAAATCTTTTGCATGGCGTTGCCTCTAAAGACAATGGCTACTCGCATATCATGATAATAGGAGACTTCAATTTTCCCAAAATAAACAATCTCTAGAATAGGCAACACATATAAGGCTTATATCATCATGTTTAGAATGTCAGGAAAACAAGGTTGTAGTAGCATACATGGAAACTCTGCTATGTTTATAGCTCACCTGGCACGAAGTGCCAAGTGAGCTTATGCCGTGGCGCGGCGTCCGGCGTCCGTCCGTCCGTCGTCCGGCGGCAATATTTTACTTTAAACGACTTCTACTTAATAACCGAAAGGCCTAGGGTGATGATATTTGGCCAGAAGCAAACTGGGTAGAAGGGCTACAAAGTCTGTTAAAATTAATGACCTTCACCCATTTTCAAGGTCACAGGGGTCAAATATGTTAAAAACTTTAAACATCTTCTTCAACATAACCAAACTGTCCAGGGAGATGCTATTTGGCCAGTAGCATGCTTGGGTAAAGGGCTACCAAGTTTGTTCAAATGAATGACCTTCAATTATATTCAAGGTCACAGGGTTCAATTGTCTTAAAAAACCTTTAAACAGCTTCTTCTCAATAACCAAAAGCCCAGGGTGATGATATTTGGCCAGTAGCATGCTGAGATGAAGGGATACAAAGTTTGTTCAAATTAATGACTTTGACTTATATTCAAGGTCACAGGGGTAAAATTTGTTTAAAATCTTTAAGCAACCTCTTCTGAATAACTATCGGTCCCAGGATGTTGATACTTTGCAAGTTGCATCCTGAGATGAAAGGCTATAAAATGTGTTCAACATAATGATTTTGTTTGACTTTCAATCACAGGGGTGGAATGTTTTAAAAAAAAATTAACAGGTTCTTTTGAATGAATTTTAATAATAAATACTGATATTTTGCCTGTAGCTTTATTTTAGATCACTTTTAAGGTTACAAGTGTGAGATTTATACCAGGTGAGCGATGCAGGCCCATTGGGCCCTTTTGTTTGCAAATACCAGAAAAACAACTAAACTTCCAATTTGTTGTCGAATATGAGCATTTATTCAATGCCAAAGAATTATAACATAATTCTGTTAGTTACATAATAATTGTGATAATTTTTCACAAAAAAGGTTGGGCTAATGATATGATCAGAACCCCAATGCCGAACTTATGAGCAAACGTCGTAAACACTACAATGAATCTATTAAATATTTCGTGTTTGAAGATTTCATATGTTCAATATAACATTGAACATATTACGGCTTTGGCGAATCCCTATGAGCATTGGAAGCTTGCTAACCTGAATTACATATTGGCATCGGCACTATCGCATAAAGCGCAACACATCAATAATTCACACCTCCTGTCACACGAGGTTTGGACTTATGGACAAACGCGTTTGAATACTAAATTAGAGAAACAAAATTGTAGATAATTATTCGGTCTTCAATGTTTAGAATTTTTTTTGTACAACACTTTATAACAGGAAGTGAATGCCGTCCGTCTCATGAACAATTTGAAAGCGCCTTATCTAATAGCCAGTATGCATGTCTGTCATAGACCGATTCGCAAACAACGTTTTGGCTTGTATCAAGTGCATGTATAACATGCAGTTTTACTATTTAGTTCTTGTCTACATTCAGAACGACGCGCACAGATTTCATCCAAATCTACCAATCTACTATTTCCGAATAACCAAGACAGTACCTTGACTAAGAAATTGCCAATTTCCAGACAGCTGTACATATAGATTCATATTCCTCAGTTGAAAGTTGTTTATACTTCGAACTGCCAAACAATTAATGATGTAAACGTTCAAAACGTTTGTATGATCTGTCTGCCAATCTGGTCACGTGGACTTGATGTAAAGATATATGTGAAGTGTGAGTTTATTTAAGGACTGACTCTTGTTTTGTTGCTGCGCAGTTCATAAAATTTGGCTCAAGACCCATTGAAGTTTATACCCAATAAATCTCAACAAAACAAGTATCTATCCTTATATTTACATTCAATGCAATATTCATATTTTTTTGAAAAGTTTTGAAATATCGGTCTAGTGCAAGTCTAACACCACAGAAAGTACCGAGGCTTATGACGCCATAACTCACTGTAAGACGTCGTCCTCGTTAGATACAAAATTTGCTTGAATTGATAACAACGAAAAAACAAATTAAGATGTAAATAGTTTTCTTTAATTCAATTAAAATACTGACCAAAAAAAAAAAAAAATCTCTTAATAGAACTATTTTCCGAGCTCCGCGGAATAACAGAGTAACCAGGTTGATCATATACTGATGGATTCTTACACTAACTGAAAAGTTTATTGACAAATAACCTTTCAAATGTTTAGTAGTTGCATTGAGTCCAAGTTAAGTAGAAATATAAATATTCATATATATATATATCTACAGTCTACAGAACAATAAAAAAAAACATTTAAAAAACCCAAGAAAATATCAAAATGTCATCGAAACCGTTATTTAAATTATAAATACATAAAACTAATGCAAAATACGAACAAAGGAAAGAAGATTATGTTAAGACCTTTAACGTGACCATAGGTTCCGGAAGTGTAAGCGCTTTCTGGTCCTATGATCCTCAAAGCTAGTACTGAGGTAGAGACAAAGAAGAACAAAGCTCACTAAAAAAAAAGAGAAAAGAACGCACCAATATGGAGCTTTATGTTACAAAGTAATTAGCATATTCCACAGTTTGAACAATTCACAAGATTTCTGATGGATGTCACACGAATGGTCTCATCAATATTTCCCTTTAGGGACGTGGGCAAACACTTCTTTTAAATGTGTAAGAATCAATATCCAAATGTCCATCGGCATATGAAGGTTTATTTTTCGTTAACATGGATTTGTATTTATCAGTATTCTATATTTTGATAAAAATATTCTAAAATGGCCTTCAAAAAGCGGTTAACAGTTTATTTTGGCACCTCACTCGTGCCTATGTATCGTACGATATCATTTCCTATATCGTGAATCAACATTGGAATTTCACATGACACATAGTTGAAATACGCTTCAATTGATAGGTGGGACATTCGTACATCCACACCTAGCTTGAATGGCCCAGTTAAGGACTGATAAACTCGAAGGGTTCTATGACAGCATTAATGTATCGCATATCAGTGTTGATGGCGCGACAGAATACCGACCTCCATTTCCTAAGTTCGATTCCTGATCCTCAGCAAGTGTTGTAGGGAGTGAGCATTTCTTTTAAATGTGTTAGACTATGAACCCAATTGTCCAATATGTGTCCTTAATATGGATTTATATTTATCTTTATTATTTATTTTAATAAAGTTCAAATCTGAAATGGCCTTCAAACAGCGGTAAACAGTTTATTTTGGCACTTTACTCATGTCTATTTGTCGTTCGATGTGGTTTCCAGTATCCCACACTGTTATGCGCTGTTTGTTGTTGATATCTATATTTTACGTCGTATATAAGAATAAATGTATCAACATGGAAATTTCACATGGAACATGATTGCAATACGTTATGATTGACGGATGGGAAAATCGCACATCTGCACACATAGCCTAAATGACCCAGTTGTGGAAATATAAACACTTAGGCTCGACTATGACAACATGAAGGGGTCGCGTAGCAGTGTTGGTGGCGCGACAGCATACTGACCTCAAGTTCCTAAGTTCCATTCCGGCAGACCGCGGGATGTGGTTGTATCCTTGGACAAGATACTTTGGCCCCACTGTTCCATTTCACTTGTCAAGAGCGGTGTACGATATTGTCTGGGTCATCTTTATTATGACGCCATAATTGTAATGTTGGATGTGACTAACCCTCACTGCAATATGGATACCCTACTTTAAACAAGCATGCTTGATATTTACACTTATTTGACATGAATACTGAATGTTGATAAATTATACTTTTTTCTAAGGTAATAAAGTATTACGATATTGATTAATAGACGAATACAACTGTCTAATGTTGGTATTCGTATTGACTAAGAAGGCAAGATGTAAGCAATTCAAAGCTCAGTTATTTGCGTAGTTCGAAATAAGGATCCATAACAATCAGAACACACACACACACACACAGAGATGCAGTAAGGACTCGCTAATAGTAAACGGAATCATGTGATAAGATACTCGTCAGTTAGGTTTCCCACGCTTTTTTAACTGTGTTTAACATATATGTCTATCTTTACCTGAATGTTAACAGTCATAGAGTAACTTCCTTCATTTTTATTGGATGTTATAAACTAAATAGAAATAAGGTGATAGACTCTGCCAGTGGATTACTTTATCTCCGAGGTTTTCCATAACCTTGATAGAAACATTAATCTGTTTGAGGCACGGTTCATGAAATACACATTTTACTAATTTTATTCAATTTGAAATTAACAAATACTGAGTTATATTTAAATATTCATAATATAATAGGTTTTTACAACCTCCTTCTACGTTTCTACAGTTTGTAGATCAATCGAGATTGTTGGCCCCTTGCATTACCGAGGAGTCTTCAATAGATTAAATAGCCGTATTAAGCAGTGTAATTCATTCATTTTTGGCACCATGTTTCTATTTTACAGTTTTTAAAACATTGCAATCACTAGTGTCACGAAGAACAGAATTCCGTCTTTTCGTATTGCAGAGTTATCTGCTCTTATGATCAGGTATTGATTGTTACGTCATTTGCTTGTGTGAGTAACGTCATAAATTCTTGAGAAAATGACGTAAATATTTCACACAAACTTATGACGTACATGTAACAATCAATACCTGCTCACAAGAGCAGACAACTCTGTCATAGGAAAAGACAGAATAGCTTTATGATGCGATGTAATTCATATTTGGCATAGTGTAATCCTTTGTATGTGTCATGTTTCACCTTTTAACAATAACAAATTAATCGATCTAAGATATCAAAACTGACAAATCTCCGACAAACCACCATAATGTTTATATAAGTGTTTAAGTTAAACTATAGAATGTGTTTGCTTTGTTTTCATGTACCAGGAACTCCCCGCATGCATAAATCGGTCTCCTTTTTGCACTCCGCGATGGAAACAAGCGTTACATCCGGCACCAAATAAATTAAATCTGTAAGAATCAATAATGATTACGTTCACAGGTCGACACTGTTTTCCCAGAGGACGGAAGTCGGGCCGCACCCCAACACCAATACAGACAGACTAAGCTGGTATATTTCCCATTCAGTTCTACAGTGCACGGTACTTTAGATCATTTGTTTGTCAATCGATATTATGTGTCGGACACAACTGTAAACCAATGAATAACGGAATAATAAATGCTAAGTGTTTAGCTTTGAACACAAACAATAATTGAAAACCTATTGTGCGAACTTTCGAAAACGTCCGTTCCCTTTGTGAAGCAAATTGTGCAAATGACCGGTGTATCGGCTCTAAATCGCATAAAACAACTCACTAAGCCACAATGTGACGAAATAGTAAATTCAGCTGTCAGAATATATCTAGATATCTTGCTATACGAGTAAAGTACTCTAAAATTACAGGCAGTGAGGGGGACGTTTTGAAATAAAACACGTGTGACGCCAAATTCTTTGAGCACAATCACCTGTGTGTAAGCGCTATGGTCATATTTCACGATGTAGCGGAACTTGACTGGTTCGATCGTCGGCGACCAGATATCTCAATTGGTAGATCGTCCGTCTAGAGTTCAGATGGTCCCGGGTTCGAACCCCGGTCTGGTCGTGCCTTTTTCCAAGATACACAAGATACAAGATGGTAAACTCTGCTAGTATATTTCCTACTTAACTGGTTTGCCGTTACCGTTACCACAGTAATCTTTTTGAGCAGTGGCACAGTTCATAGTATAAACGCTTCAGTCGCTATCTAATTTGAAATTCATATAATTATGATTATTTATGTACCTCCCTTGCTATCTCAACAGTAATTTTGACCAATTAGATTTTTTTTTTCCCCTAGAATCACCGATGAGCCCTAAAAGGACAAAATAGCTGTATGATGCTTTTGGGTTGTTTGTGTTTACGTCCTATTAACGGCTATGGTCATTTAAGGACGTGCCAGGTTTTGGTGGTGGAAGAAAGCTGGAGTTCCCGGAGAAAAACCACCGACCTACGGCCAGTACCTGGCGACTGCCCAACGTAGGTCTCGAACCCGCGACCCTGTTGTAGAGGGCTAGTGGTAGCAGAATGTCAGACGTCTTAACCACTTGGCCACCGCGTCCCTTCTGTTTAATGCAATGTAATCCATTTGGTTTACTTTATCTTTTGCCACATATAGGTGCAATGATACGTACGTCTTACGTTCATTGTTCAGACTTGGTCCGTTTATACAGACATGCAGTAAAACAAGAAAGAATTCTCGTTTTTTCGCCCCTTTTGAATGAATCACAGATCGTTCTGTCTTCAAATGTGTTTACAGCTGAATGCTTTTAAGGTGAGCGTCCCTTTACGTGGTTTTAAACTACCTTTATTTTGATCGCCTCTTATACGAGCATTGGGTCACATGACCTCTAGGAGTAGTGAGTTGCTGCAGTTTGAATATGTAGAGGAAGTGCATCTTCTGACATATGTGAAAAAAATACATTTGAAACAATCAAACTTGGTTTCAGTGACTTCATCACCGAACCTATCAGTCGATGACTTGAGTCCAGTGATTGTCTATATGCTACATGTATTTGACCTCCAGACAATGTAGTTTTTATTTCATTGGTTCAGTGCATCACTCGCCCATAATGCATAATGCACCTGTCTCAGATCAGATCAATAGACAAATTCACATGCTTTAAATCATACTGGTTGATGAGAACACGAAAATTCTCTTAATCATCATTTCTTCGGAAGAGTTTCGATACACGTTAATGAATGATTATTTCCTGTCTAAGTCGCCTCTGCTGTTGCGCTACACTTATCTGATGCTTTATATGAGGCACGGTAATCTAGTGGTAGGACGCCGGGCTCGTGACCGATTGGTTGCGATTTCGAGTCACGGCACGGAACTGTGTCGTATCTTTGAGCAAGATACTTTACTCCGCTTGCTCCAGTCTACTCAGCTGTAAATGAGTACGTGGTTGGGAAGTGAACTAGACTAGTAGAATGCTAGCTGTGAGCGCCGAAAAGGCAGCACTGGCTGTATGCTCCCCAGGGAGTTGAGAAAGATATTTGCTAGTTGCAAAGGCCCTATAACCACGGATAATAATTTGTGAACCGCTTTGAGACGACCTACGAACTAGGTTGTGATAAAGCGGTAGATTAGAACCTCCAATTATAATTATAATTATGTAAGATGTGTCCTTTACTGTACAAAAGACTTAATGTGTTCACTCCGCGGCTGGAGAAAATGGATCATATACTTGTATATTGTATATGCATTGACACATCTGACAATCTGGTACCTCCTCTATTGAAAACGAATTTCAGTCGTCTGCGTAAAGTTAAGCGACTTCACAACCGCACCAAGCATTCCATGATGATTACATTACGACAACTGTAAGTCACAAAAGTGCGTTCTTGAGTTAGCTACTTTACCTTAATCATGTTGGGTTTACCGTTTATCTCAATTGAGTTTCATTAAATATACAGCTCCGATTAGAAATCAATAACACATTGTTTGCTTTTCAGAAATTAATGGCACAAATCAATTACATTGAAAATGCATAAAAACAATATTCATGTAAAAAGGTTTTTTTGGGAAAGGTGTCGGTCATGTGTTAATTTGATAAGTATAATGTTTCTTTTAAAATTAAAAGGAAAGATCTCAGCTAAAATAAACATTGCGAATAATTTTAACAGGGTTTGGTCTTTTTCGGTAAAACAAGAGAGTGCTTTTATCTAATGTATTCCAACGATTCAGCAGGTAGTAAAAACATTTCAACAGACAGACTAGTCATAACAGAAAAAAGTTTCACGAATGTATTCAAAACCGGTGCACATATAACTCTCTGTAAACACCAGTTAAGGATGCGGCTATCGTAATTCAAAATCTTAATCTTTTGGATCTTAGGGGTAAACCCGTGCAGGCTCAGGGAAAGAATACGCCTGCTGTAAACAACTGCATGATCGTAAGAGGCGACTTATGTGTCCTCTAGAAAATCAGGGTTTTTTTCTGTGTCTTCTATGAAGGGGTCATGGTAGAGACCAAAATTGAGCCTGTCTATTTTGTTTTCTGTCTACTGCTATCTCAGGCGGTGTCTCCCTTGGCACCCGTTCTCATATGCCCCTGGCTGTTGTGTCTCCCTTGGCACCCGTTCACATATGCCCCTGGCTGTTGTGTCTCCCTTGGCACCCGTTCTCAAATGCCCCTGGCTGTTGTGTCTCCCTTGGCACCCGTTCTCAAATGCCCCTGGCTGTTGTGTCTCACTTGGCACCCGTTCTCATATGCCCCTGGCTGCTGTGTCTCCCTTGGCTCCCGTTCTCAAATGCCCCTGGCTGTTGTGTCCCGCTTGGCACCCGTTCTCATATGACCCTGGCTGTTGTGTCTCCCTCGACACCCGTGCTCATATGCCCTTGGCTGTTGTGTCTCACTTGGGACTCGTTCTCATATGCCCCTGGCTGTTGTGTCTCTCTAGGCACCCGTTCACATATGTCCCTGGCTGTTGTGTCTCACTTGGCACCCGTTCTCATATGCCCCTGGCTGTTGTGTCTCACTTGGCACCCGATCTCATATGCCCCTGGCTGTTGCGAGGACGTTCAACCCCAAACAAACAAACATTTTATTGGTGGAAATTTACGAGCTTGGGTCTAATACCAAAGGAACGGTTCGATCCGATTAAAGACGATTTCCGAATTTGATGAGATGAACTATATTTAGGTAGAAATAAAATATTACCATTGCGAGGTCATATTCCCGACAACCCCCNTATAAAATATTAGTCTATGAATGGTTGGAGGCAATACCTGGTATTGATGAAATCCCAAACTTAAGAAATAATTATTGTTTTTTGTTAGTCTTACTGGTGACAAATCTGTCACTTAAACGTGCCCTTGATTTCTAAACAAAACAAATACACGAGACATTTCACGTGCCCCAATCAACTCTAGCAATGCATTCGGCCTACAAAAAAAGTTGTAAACAGTTTAAAAACGTGTTATTTATTTCTGATCAGATCTGTATATCAGGAAAACCCCGTTGATTCACCAACGGTGTTAAACTTGACATTTTACGTGCCCTTATATATTCTAGCAGTGCATTCGACCTACAAAACAGTTGTAAACAGTAGCTTTAGACATAGACACAACGGTATTAAAATGAGTTACCCTCCCCCTGACGCATTCTGTGTCAGATGACGTTTATTTATAATATTATCATAAACATTGTAATTTCACATGCCAAACGTCTATTTTTTGTCAACAGGTAACCATAACATAAACGGCCCGAATTCTCTAAAATGTAAACACAAAATTACAGACGCGATCATCATCAACATTCTTCGGTTTTGAAAAACTTCTGAGGAACCGATACTAACTAGGCTACGTATACTGTTGATATTAACACTATTGAGATGGTAATCACATTTGAGAATAGCCGGGAAAACCTATTAATGAATTGATAGTGGCCACATCCATTAATATACCGAAAATGTACATCAGATAATAAAGGTAGTCTTAATATTGCGCCAAATTATGAATGCGCTGATTGATTTTTTTGTGTAAATTATTTTCTATTGCACATAAGTATTGTATATTAGTTATCTTATTTATCATTGCGCTGTATTTTTAAAAATGTATTTTGTACTGAATTTTGTGTGCGCTTATATTAAAGAAGTATGGGTTTAGTGCTTATTGGTCGTCTTTCGGAAGATAGTATTCTTTATTGTTTGCATTCTACTGTAACTTCTCTGACCCACATCAACAATTCAAGAAGATTATTTTGCATCTCCTGACTCGTATTGACAGTTTACGGCGTTTCTACAGCTTTGTTGCTGCACATCAAACCTTTCTGTATAAAGTAAAACTCGGTATATCACTGTCGTTTCATTTGCCAATTAACTTACGTTAACATATCTCGAAGGTAACTCTACTGTTTTCGGTCTTGTTTTATTTCTCTATGAATTTTCCTCAATGTACTGCTAACCCCTTTATAACGTCAACGCTTCTTTACACCAATGACAGTGTAACGAGGTTTATTGTAGAAAAAGTATGACATACATTTACAAACATTCATCTTGTTTTTTAACCTGCGTACTGTGTAGGAAGATCAGAAAACAACCGTCCAGGAAAGTGTGACATACTATGTATGCATTACGTATTATTAGGTTAGCTGGTGAACACTGTAGATACAAATGCATTGTCCTCTAAAAGCCTTTGTTACCTATAGGTAATGTTTAAGGGTTTCAATAATAGCTTTGTACTAAATATTGATTGGATCGATGGTCCTGTTGGACTTCTAAAGACCAAAAGCAATTATAAACACATAATTCAGGGTAGTCTATGGATAAGTGCTCAACGCAAGCGTCACTGTCGTTTATATTACTAAAGTGAAAGTCAATATTGCACTTTAAAAACATTTTAACATTTCCCGTTTGTTCTTGAGCTCAGATGAGTTCCTGATAATTAACGACTAATTATGATCAAGGTAAGCAAATAATAGACTCGCATTATAGTTTGACATTTACGTTGCTGGCATGACGTTACAAAGGATTAGTATAAACAACCTTATCCTGCTAACATGTCGGCTGATGTTTTCGTTTATTTACAAACGCCAGATGAGAAAAACTTCATTGTTGATTACAGAATGGTTCAGGTTTTGGTAAAATGTTATTTCGCTTCTCTATTTTATTTCGATAAATCAACAAACGCGAAAATTCTTCAACTAACTAAGTTGCATGCTTGATTAATTCTCACGATTCGTTTTTTCTCTGATCAAATAACTATTATTACATGCTGATAGATAGAACAATAGATCATCTTATCATTATCATATCTGTTTGTGAATCATCAATACCTAGTCGGGTGTGAGGTTAACCGAAACACGTTTGTGTATACTGAATGCCGGGATAGTTATGCCCTACATTGGTAAACTCCATATTAGAGTCCATTTCGCTCTTAACATATGAGTGCTATCAGAAATAATCAACGTATGTGCGTGTATCATGATGGAAAAATTAACGAGGACGAAAAAATGTTGGTAAAAATCATTATCAAACCTGCGGCATGAATTCATTATTTTTTCCAACATTTGCTAATCCCGAGTACATTTTTTACTGTAATATACAAACATATATTGATACTTTCTATTCCTCCAAGTAAAATGCAATGAAGGTCTTTTTTCCGCGCTACCTCAGTGTCCATAAGCCTGTGAAAAGTGACCTGGAAAATATTTGTGACAACTTTATTAAAGCATACGAATGCTATCATGAGAGTACTAAGCAGCGTGAATCATATTTTTTATTCCACGGAACTAGGGCTCATCCATCCTTTGACATAATTTCAGCATTTACAAAAAAAACAGAAACAAGAAAATTTCGACGTGTCACGAGAACAGCAATTCAAACTCAAAATCGAGGAAAGCATTGTCAAAAAAATGAAAACAGTAAAACTATCAAGGAGACCTTTGAAAAGTACACGGAGAATACATGTAAAACCAAATGTTGCGGAATGGCCTCTTCCGCTTCGTCTACGACACCTGCCATGTAAATCTAGGTTAAATCCAGGAAATGTAAACTCCTAAAACCTAGACCTAAGGCATTCACAAACAAACAACATGTCACACTGACGGGCATAAAAACATACACCGTCATATAACGTCAGAAAGTAGGATTTTACCTTATGAAATCAAAATGGCGAGCATACAACTTTTTTTTAATTTTCTTTTATTATATTTTCAAAATTTTATGACATTAACATATATATAAATATGCATACAATGTACATGGGCGTCAATAATCGCCTTTAAATAATGTACATACTGTTCAAAATATTCTATCAAGTATTAGTATTTGTCTTACATATATATATTAACAAATAAGTATAAATTCACATTTTGATATAAAAAAATAAACTTCCGGATATTCTTGTCCGTACTCTATTCTAATTAAAATTGTATTATAATCCAGTGTCTGATTTCCGGTTAGAGTCACGATGCTGAACAGACTTCGCACAAACGTTATTATATGGTGAATATTAGTATATGAAATGCTTCGTATGGTATAACATCATCCAATTCAGCGAATTAAAGTGCCATGTTAGCGTTATGTTGGCGAGCATACAACTTATTCATGGTATTCATCAACATGGAGCTCTTGAAATCCTGTCTTGTTTGTCTGTCTGTATCAGCAGTCGACAGAAATAATAGAAATCATAGCATTTTGGGTAAAACATCTTCAATATCTTACTTTAGGAAATGAAAGATAAAAAAATATGTTTAGAAGCTATCTTAGCTGTGTTTGCACGATACTCCATTCTTTGCAAAGAACAGACAATCAGAGGATTGTCAAATCCTATTCGGTCAAGTACATTGTATCTTTGCAATCAATAGATGTTCGTTCACATGCATCAAATATTCATAATCTTATG
The DNA here is from genome assembly GCF_002113885.1 of Mizuhopecten yessoensis. Lineage (NCBI taxonomy): Eukaryota > Metazoa > Mollusca > Bivalvia > Pectinida > Pectinidae > Mizuhopecten > Mizuhopecten yessoensis. Next base: position 259,784 of record NW_018408312.1, read on the forward strand.
TAAATATACAATTTCTTAATCAATGGCGCAAATTAGTTATTCCTATTTCGTGATCTTCCTTATCATTAATCGAAGTGAATAACAAGGTTCCCAGATCAGAGGCCAGAACAAACTTGACCATTGGCCAACCAGAATAACAAAAGAGCACTACTCCACGTCATAAGCTACAATAACAAACACCTGTGACGAATAGGTCAACATAAAAGTTACTTAACACAGACATAACAATGGTATGCTATTGTTTTAACAAGTACCGAATCTCGAGGGAGTCTGGTATGGCCATTGTTTACCCATACTGAGAGATTCCTACATACTGTATTTAAATCCGATAACGCAGTAAAATCAATAATACACGATTGTAGAAAGTAGTTTTATAGAACTAGTTATAAATATATCATTAGATACGAAATGATTGTAATGGCTTCATTCCATTACAGTGGACGTGACGGTCATGCCCGCATTTACTAGCTCTGAGATTGATCAGCATGCCTCGGCTTTTATTGTGATGCTGTAATGTATAACAATTGATGTCTACACGATGTCGTGACAATTTCTTTAATGGTTTTGATGTTTTATGTTCCATTAGGATTGCTACCTTAGAAGAGACTTACTTGTATCCTTCTGATTGGATAATCATCATACAGTAGGTTAATTCCACGTATTCAGTATATAATTGTTTACATGTTCTTTAATAATCGTTTTCAATATAAGACTCGTAAAGTCGGTACATAGATCACTTATATAACTGTATAGAAGATGATTTTCCTTAATGCTTGTTTACGCAGTCAATCTGTTTTTATTTCTAAGAGTAAAAGCGGGTACTTTGTAGTTGAAATTTGAATTTGCTGGAGTATTGATAAGATTCGGGAAATCCTGTAAACGCCAATCATTTGTTCTTCCTTTGTACATGAACCTTACAACAAATGCATGCTTTTGCGTAAAACCTAAACAAAACAACATAAATCATTCACGTGATATTTCGACAAGTTTGGCCCGGTTTCAACAACCGTGGACATTCTATGTAAACAAGAACTACACAGCCTGTGCAAAAATTGATTAGTGTTGGATGGTATCTGTCACCGATATATTCAAAGTGTCCGGGGAATCGAATTATGTAAGACACAGAGCACCGCTGGTCATTAACAGATCATTTCGATAACAACACACTTGTAGATAAACTCCAAAGACACGTCATTACGTTGGAGTATATTAGGTTTAGGAATACAAGTATAGTGTACTTTAATGTAGTTAGGTAAACCAAGAAACGCGACGTAAACATTCAATATTTTCCGAGGAAGGTTGTATCTGATACTATCATTAAAGCCACTAACCTTAGGAAAAACCATGTTCTAAAACTTTGCGTGAGGAAACAGGATTGGCATTTGAAATTGAGTTGTTTGTTTACGTTGTATGAAGTGAAAATTTGTTTAAAATTATACTGCTCCTGATCGTTATGGTGAACCTGTTTTCTTTTTGGGAAAATGTGGGGTTTTTTGTTCTTTTTTCCCTCAAAAATTGAAAGGCAAATTTATTAGTTTCAGCTTTATTTTAAAAATTTGAAAAGTATCTTTACAAAATATAAAAAAGATTATTAGGATGAATCAGGCTAAATGGTTCTCCTCGTACATGTTTTGAACATTCAGCTATTGATTTAAAAATGTGATGCCATTGTAATAGTTGATACATGTAAATTCCGTTTAAGTGAATGAATGTCCAGAATTGTGAGGAAATCCTTTGTTTGTATTCGAAAGTTTGGATTGCAGCCAATATGAGCCGTCATGTTCAATACGGTGAAAGTATTGTTAGCTTAACGATAAAATATAATGATATTTCAGGTTGGACATTTTTAAAATTGAAAGAAATTTAAAGCCAGGACTGACAGTTCTTCAATGGAAATACCCGGCTTAAAACAATTCTATAACAGTGTCATTAATTTTAAAGACACGTTTTGATGGGGAAAGTGTCCTTTGACACTTTGACAGCCGACCGTTAAGACCATGATACCTAAAACTACGCGATATGTCTTGTGACCATGACTGTCAAATGGGGTTACCCAGCATGTGAATAAAACATTTGTTAAATTTTTGTGTGAAAAGTTATCTTGAAATCCTTATCAATTCAAATAAACACGATAGCAGCGCTTTGTAGTTTGGGTGAACTATTTGGCACATAAATACTCATTGCATTATCTAATGTTTACTTCCGTGTACTGTTAGAATTTTTTTAATAATTCATACCTTGTGTGTTGTGTCAAAAAGCGTCCAAGTTTCAATCTTTGGGCAAACAACTTTTGAAATTAATTTTAAAGGGATTTTAAATAGTTTTTCATAGTTTAATTTAACAATACACATAAAATGATTCCATTACGTTCAGTTTCATGCATTAAACAATTTTAAGACAATATGAAATACTCGATAGAGTTCCTTGAATTTCATTGTTATTTTCAAAACTATCGGAATATGTGCATAACAAAGCAAATATTAAGGATTAACACAATTCTGATAATTAGCAAGGGTTTCCTACTGGAAAGGTTACAATTCACTACAAACAAATGTTCTGGTCATAATTATGATTAAGGACGGGTGTACCTGAGGTGCATGAATTGTTTACAGTTACTATGTTGGCTGTCGTGTTTTTATTTTGCTACTCCTTGGTTTTGACTCTGAGCAGCAACTTTTTAAGTTCTGGTTTGTTCTTTTCGTTGTTGGTTGACGCTAATATCTTGGTGCAAGTGTTTGCTAATTCAATATTCAACAGGTTTTTCTTATCTATATATATTTGAATTTATTTCTCTTTCGTTAAAACATGAGGAACTCCAAATCGGTCAACTCCATTGCGCGTGCCAAATTTATGTAGGCAGTACCTTTTGGATCTGACATAACGGATTAATTATTAAGACCAAATAATCAGTTATAGGCGTTAGTGTTATTGTAAGTATAGTATACCTTCTAAAGTACAGCGTAGGTGTTGGTGATCAAAAAAAGGCACAGAACAAATTGCACTTAACAGGAATAACTGCTTATCTTCATGAACAACTGAATCAATAGGTTTGTTTGAAGTTCTTTATTGTGATATCTCGTTTGCTTTGCTATACTCTATATGCATTTACCGTAAATGTAAAAAAGAAAACTGCATTTTAAAACTTTTTGTACAATGCAAAAATCTATTGATCTTGAGTTCTCACTTTCCCCTTGTCAATTAGTTTAAATAAAAGTACATTATGTTATAGAATAAGCATTGATATAAACTGCGTTGTTTTCCTACACATGTCCCCGTTGGTGCCCAGATTGTAGATGACAAGTTACGTTGACTTTACACTGAATATCAGTATATACCTGGCCTAATCGATAACAATTGACGTGAACACGAATTCTCTTGTTTGGCCTAACAAATAACAGGGCCCATATTTGTTTAAAGTTTGGTTGGATTAACGAAAACGTGGTGCAAACACTTTTAATATTGTATATTTTACAAGTTTGAGAAATTCGCAGACTACATATTTAGTGATCTAAAATGAGCGTCCATAGCCAGAAATACAAAATTATTTGATTTGTATGTACTTTGTATTAAACAAAAAACAAACTGTGTTTTAAGGACCGTTAAGTCGATGAGGCTTTACATAACTGAACTTAGATATCGATGACGTATTAGGTTAGTTATTCATTGTCACAAACATGCACACGAAAGTGTGAATTGAAGATAGACGATATCTATATCAAGATTTCAATTAACTATTAAGTACTGAACTACAAGTGACGTCAATAATGCATACAGAGGATACCTTTTGAAAGCTTGGCTAGCTTAACAGATCATTAGTGCATATTTTTTTTTAAGATTTTAAAGAAAAATCTGAAATTTTACAAATTTTGCATTGTAATTTGTGTTTGGAGAGGGATCATCGTAAATCACTTATCTTTTTGTTTGGGTTTTGAATATGAATATTTTCAAAAATAGATTAGATTAAAGATCGTAGTAGTTTGGAGTCAAGATTACTAGGTGTGGAAAGCCTTTTACTGACAAATTTGTTTATAATCAAATTTATCGTTTTAGTCTTCCTATTGCAGCCTGGCAAACCATTGTCACATGTTGTTGTAATGCAAGGAACTGTCTAAATCATTCAAATAATAACCTTTTGCAAAGATTTCTAAAATCAACTTTGTTATGTCAACACCATTTCATACCACAGCTAAAAGGATCATGCATAAAGTCGTTTGTGCAAAACGATTGCAAAACCAAATCCTCACTGAGGAACATATTTAATCTGTGTAGAAAGCATTAACAATCAGATTACATTCGCTTAACGAGATCCTCTGGGTTGTTTATTCTTCAGGAGAAAAATCATCTCAACATCAAAAGGTCGAATAGCATGGGTCAAAGTCAATACCATGGTGGGATCGAATATAGCAACGCTATCAAAAGAAATCACGAATATCTTAAACTATTGAGAACATCAAATCAATATTGATAAATTCAAATTAGCAGACAAGAAAACAAATCAGATATTGAATCCATTTCAAAGATTCATTCTTCTCTCTGTTCCAAATTATTTCTTCCTTTTCCTTTCACAATACCCTATACTTTGCCTTCATATTTTCATCAATGTGCGACTTATTACAATAAACATCAATGACTTGTTTGGTTCACATTTTTATGTGGAGCTCACAATTTCTATGTCTAAATACTATAGTATTTTTGTTTTATTTTTATGTAAAAAGCTTCAATTACACAATGTCGATCAGTTTAAGCATATAAATGCACTTTACGATTTATGATTCATTGAACAAATACAGGTATCGGTATACATGTTTACATCTGGTTGCACTTAGTCTCGTTGGACAAAAAACTTTCATTTCAATGAGCGATAGTATCCTACATTAATTTTTTTGTTATTAATTCCCAACCACAAAAAAAAAAAAACTCACATCAGTTTAATGCATGCTTATACATGAAAGTACAAACATTTATCCATATGCAGCCTACAATGCATATAAAATTGTAACTCGTTGAAATAAGTAAGTATCTATCAGCTTTCATACTTTATAAACATTACTATGTTTTGATGTTTTGAAACACAATTAAAAACAGTCTAACGACAGTTAATACATTCTTTCATGCACACATATATACTTATATACAATCAATATGCATTTTGTGCTTAACTGTAGTAGGTAAATACATACTCTATCTCACATAATCTACTCTTTACGTTCTATAAATTGCGTTGCCTTACATATAACATGATTATCAGCACAAGTATATAGTACTTACTCGTCGTAAACAAACAAGTACAGTGTACCTATTCCCCTGCCACACTCTATCTATTTTACAACTGGTGTTACTACGTGCTTATAAGCACACGTGTTCCCCTTCATCATGCATATAGTGCTCACTTGTCATAAATAAACGAATACCTCATCACGTATCCCCTATTTCGTCTTTGCGTTTTGCAGAGTTATCTTCTCTTGGGAGCAGATATTGATTGTTAAGTCATTGGTTTGTGTGAGAAAATAACGTCGTTTTCTCAAAAACTGATGACGTTACTCTCAAAAACAAGTGACGTAACAATGCTCCAAATAGAAGATAACTCTGCAATACGCAAAGACGGAATAATACACTCTTGATTTTTGACGTAGCGCTTTACCATAATGTTGTTATATGCACAATTATATACATTTATACAATAACATGTATTAAGTGCTTACTTGTAAACACTTCAGTAACTCTTCACCTTTTATACTCTCCTCATCCTGTACCTAGCACATTGACGTTACGTGCTTATAAGCACAAACATTTACCCATATATACTGTCAATATTGATTTAGTGCTTACTTGTAAACAAATGAGTAACCCATCACTTATCATACTCTCCTCATCCTGTACCAAGCGCATTGCCACTACGTGCTTTTAAGCACACATATTTACCTATATGCGGTCAACATGCATTCAGTACCTAGTCGTAGTAAACAAATACTAGATCACATCACTCTCTCATCAACTATCCTTGTAACTGGTACATATATCACATTAAGGGCTACAGTTAGAACACATATCATTAAATCCATCACACTTACGTCGAAACCCATCCTGATATTTACGTTTGAGCATTTTCTATATGTTGAAATAAATAAATCTACCTTAAAGTATGTTACAGCCGTATTGAAACAATATTCGTCACATTGCGCACGTTTAGGATACGAGATACCTCGACTTGTATCAGATGGTGAAAGTCAATGTAAAGTTAATGACGTTAATTATAGAAAAAATCATATCATTCAAACGGTTCTCTTACAAGTACATATGCAAGGTAATTTTGGTCGAGTTATATAACACAAATTCAATGAAATGTTAATATAATCACAGTAAGTATATGCTATGTAAAGGTTGTGTATTTCATTATTTTTTTAGGTTTGACAACTTTACAACAGTTGTAGTGTTGTTATGAAGACGGTATTCACTGACTGTAGGACAAAACCACGGTCACCAATAGTAACATTAAATCAAAAGGTCTCAAGTGTGATATGGTAGCTAGACAGACCAACCGGTCATATCATATCAACAAGATGATCAGTAATGAGAATCAGAATTTAAAAAGTAGGAACAATGAGTGTAACATTCACACAGGTGACTGCACCTTTTAATTTTGGTAATGGATACCGTTTGCCAAAACAGAGAACACATAGGGTCATATGACGTCAGGTGCCTAAGGAGACACCGCCGGAAAGATAAAGTGGAAAGGAAAGAACGTAAACAGGAAAGACAGGAAACAAAAAAAATTCCACGTGTTACAATGCAGGCAGCAGATCAAATTTGGTCTCTTCCGTGTCCCCTTTGCAGAAGACACAGAAGAAGATCCACGATTCTGCAGCGGCCACTCATTAGTGGCATCCTACGATACACAGACAATGGGATACATCAGATCTTCTTTTGAATTCTTACATGTCCCTTAGATAGAATACAAGGAAAAACATTTTGCAGAAAAAACATATTTTCCTCCCCTCCNGTGATACAGCAGGCCTATTATTTCCCCGAACGTGTACGGCTGGTACTGTGTGTCGTAAAAGGTGTTTAAAGTGGAGCCGTGCAGAGAAAAAAACTGTTTGCTTCATCGCTCTCATTCGGGAAACCGCAAATGGCAAATGCTCCGCCTTCATTTTATGGCGTCTAAATTCTTTATTAAGTTTAATCAGTTAATAAAATTGTCATAAGGTGGCTACATAGCAAGATAGTTCCTTGCTTATATTGCGCAGTAACATTTTGGAAAGAAAAACAAAAACGTAATTTGACTGAAGACAAAAGGGGAGCTTCTCTTTTGTGATAAACAGAATATTTGTTACAGCTATGCATACACTTGTCAATCATAGGGACGAGTAACTGACTTTTTAACAGTCTCAAACCCCTTGTTGTTTAGATCAATTCGATTCCTTTTATCGACAAAATAACAAAGCTATTCGTATTTTTACAAAAGTTGTTTATCTTCGATCGTACAACATGTATCATAACAACATCATTCTGTGTTGCTATTTTTAGCCTCTGTATAAGCGTCCTTTCTGATATTGGCCCAACTGGTCAATTCTAGGTGATTGCAAGCAGATATAGTAAACATTTTCATCAATACTTGATAGGTTTTCCAACGGTATGAAGTGAGGTTGTTTACAAATAGGTTCTCCCATATCGATCAAACATCGCGTGCTTTGATGGTATATATCGTACTAACGGCTATTGACAAGGAACAGACCACTTCATAACTTACAAAGTGAGATAGCTAAACGTTATTACCCTCTGTCATGTTTACTTAAACGACGTATTTTTTTCACTCAACTCAAAAGCATTTCTTCTGTGTAAAACCCAAATGATGCGTCCTAGTGTATCACAGACTATGCTTTGGTTTTGCAGAATGGCATTTTATTACCCTTCAAAGGAGAACATAAGACACATACATGTGGTTGCACTTTTAAACTTCGGTAACCAGTTTACAAAAACTAAAATACAATGCGCCATGCATTTGTTTTGTCTTTTGTTGTCTGAGTTTTACAATAGGTTGTGAAGATATTTAAAATTGTGGATTAAAAAATGTAACAATACTCTGACATCCCTAGAGGTTCGTAGGGATCAATCATTACATACATGTAAATAGTGAAGTTGGAAAAGTAAAGACGGCTATATAAACCACAAATAATACGATATGGAAAACCAATAATTAAAGGTCCCCGCAATGTGTTTTAGATGTTATTCAACATTGAAAATTGTAAGAAACAGCGAATTTTCTTGTCCCTGTCTGTCATTTTCAACATGTTTATATTCACAAAGAGAAAAATGCCCAAATGAAACAAAATGCATTTATCAAAATACATCTTCCATTCCACTGTGCGTAAGATTTGACCCAGGTTGATAAAAAATAAAGGTTTCTAATGTTTACACTGTTTTGTGCAAATCTGAAATCTAAATAAAAATATAAAAAAAATCTTGTTTACAAATATGAATGAATAATATCATGAATTTATGTCTAACTGACAGTCAATTTGATACCTATTTCAAGTAAAGTGATGTTTCTTTTCCAAATCACAGTTTCTTAACAAATTACCATCCATGTTGTGTCTCCTTTCTATCCAAGATTTATACATCATGTCACTCCACCCAAACATATTGTGGTCTATTTTTCCTGACAAATATCAAAATTGCATCCGCTACGAAGCGGAAATAATTGCAATTTATATGATCACTCGTCCAAATATGACAAAGCGACAAACAAATCAGCTGGTATTAGTTTTTAAACTTTAGAACTGATAGAAACTGTTGTAAGTTTTGAGTGCTTTTGATTGATGATGTTGCTGCAAGTAACACTCATCTTGACAAGTAACGAATTATGGCATTATAAATAAAATGTATAATTCATAATCGTCTTCCTTACGCCCACAGTTGTTTACTACTGTGAACTGTCTTTTGAAATTGAAGAGTGATATCAAATCCACGTGTGTGGTCGGTAAATAGCCAGGAAAACATTGAATAAAACAGGGGTAAAAAGTATAAACTCTGGTAAAATATTAAATTGGATATTCGTAGCCTTTTTTTAAACACAAAATGAAAGGATTTCCACAGTCCACAGCAAAAGGGATTTTCAAAGTTTATGAAAGGGTTACATCTTAAATGTGCTTGTCACCATGATTTCAGTGACCATATTGGGAACATAGTTTTTTGGATCTCAGATATTTAAACAAATTAATATATTGCTAAAAGTTGGTCACCCAATGGTGACATCATTTCGAGTTTTAAGTTCACCATTGTGTGTTTGTCACGAAATGCATTTTTTATAACATGTATGTATCTGGAAAACGACACACTTCAAGTGAAGTTGGAGAAAATACTTTTGAGATTTTAACACAGTTCTTTAATTTAAAAAAAAAAGGTTTTAATTTGTTTCAATGTTTCATTGTGTGGGAACTACGATGTTTAACATACACAGACGTCCTAACCTCCCACGCAGTGACTTATGTTGACAGTTGCGGAAGCGACCTTGTGGTGATGCTGTTGACCTGTTAATACACCGGTCGTATGTTATACATAATGTTATATCAACAATCAGTCTTAATTAGATCAGACCAATATGACATCTTTCCAAACCATAACTACCCTATGAATATGATTTTGGAAAAACGTCAACCAGTGAAAGACGTTTTCTACCCACTTCTTGTTTATTGAGTTAAGAAGGACTGATGGTATGCCACTAATATAAGACTCTATAAAATAAAAATATGTTCCCTTGACCCCAGGGCTCACACCTAGGTGATATAATAAATATGTTCATCAACACATGATAGGTTGACCAATCTATTTTAGGCACAGTTGTTGTTAATATGCGTCTGATCGAAGTTCTCATACCACCTCCGAACTATATTTAATGCTATCAGACGATATGAAATGAAAATTGTTTACAAATAACTTCTCCCATATTGTTCAAATATCGCGTGATATGATGTAATATCTATCGTTGTGATGGCTGTTTACAATTAACTGGCCACCTCATACTCACGTGGTGATATAAACGTCATGAACCTTCGCTACGTATTCCAAATAATACGTCTTCGTTGTTGAGTCAAACGATGTTTTATATTTTATCACATATTATAGTCTGATTTCGTATAATGCCGTTTAACTGCCCGTCAAATTGACGGAAGGTTTTACAGATGCTTAAATGTGAAGAAAAATAAATAAAAAAAGCTTACACTTCTCCGACATCGAAATGGTCAATGAGATATACCACTTTATTAGTATAAAGAGTATAAAGATGGTCAGGACGCTCATAAAGCTTTTAGATGAAACAACAGTGACACCAAAATCAACTTAGGTATCCTCAGTGAGTTTAAGCTGCACATGTATGTAACATTGAGATCATAATGACAAATCTATTTCTACGTTTCTATATGTTAGTACAAACGTATTTGCATTTATAGTCTATTAAAGTGATATACTGTTCTTTGATTAAATATATCGTATCTATTCCAAATCAGTTCCTCAACAAATGCTTTTCCTGGTTGTCTCTTCCGTACATATCATGATGTTCTATCCAATCATATAGCTCTTGACAAATATCAAAAATTACATCCGCAATGAACGGAAATAAATGTAATAAACATAATGATAAATTACATGTTAATTTCACTTATTAAAATAATATTCATTTTTCATTGTGCATAAAACCAGGATGCTTTAATTAGCATTAGCCCTCACCGCCGACGCGGCTACATATGTTGACAGTTAAGAAGCGACCTTGCGGTGATGCTGTTTTCCTGTCTATATATTGGACGAAGTAATATATACACAATGTTAATTAAATCGGAACGTCACGATATCTTGTCAAACCAGTTTAACCCTATCAATTTACATTGTAGAAACTTAACCCGATGATTATGACAGACGTCTTCAAAATAATCTTTAAACATTGATGTTATATGTGTAACAAAGCGAACTAAACAAGAGGGGGAGAGGGGCTTTTGTTTTGCTACCATTATTAGCCTCTGTAAAATGATCAATAGTGACCATGGTCCGATTGGTCACTCCTAGAAGAGTATAAGATTATCTAGTTAAGTGTTCATCAACACCTGATACATGTAGATTTACCAATCTATTTTATGCACAGTTTTAATATACGTCTGATAAACCACCTTTGACGCATATTAAATGTTACTAGATGGTACGAAATAAAAATTGTTTACAACAATAATTTCTCCAATATCGATTAAATGTCACATGCATGCTTTGGTGTAATATAGCGTGCTATTTAAAGGAACTGACCGCTTAATAATTCGCGAGTTGAGAAATACGTTACGGCCCTCAGTCATGATTACCCACACGACGTACCGTGCCTCTCTAGTCAATAACAGATCATCTGTGTTAAGCCATAATGATTCATTCTAGTGTATCACAGATAATGAGCTAGTCTTATATAAAATGCCGTTTCGCTTCCGTTCAAAGATTGACGTAAGACACACATATTTGATCGCACCTTTCAAAAGTTGTTAATGATACACTAAGGCATAAATTAACTATACTGCTTCGAACAGCTGTTTTTTTTCTCTTTCTAGTCCAAATATTGTCCATAGGTTGCAGTGATAGCTTACATTGTATATTTTTCGATATGCTTACAATGATTTGATTCCCAAGGTTTTTAGGGTTTGGCCATTGTATAAAAAGCACAGGTAAGAAAGGCAAGACGGCGGCCAGAGAGCTTCTAAATGATGCGTAAGTTACACTTAGGGACTCACACAACAAACCAGCCAATCAGTAAGCTATGCATACGATTGTAATCCCTACCTTGAATATGCTCTGGTTAAATACAGTGCCTCTGAGTAATTTAAATAGGTAAGTGTTGACATATTTGACATTGAATTAAATCTACAGATATTGGACTTTAGATTTTTTTTATAGTTTTAGTAGGTTTTAATATGTGATGGAGGATTGATATGTGGTCTAATGTCAGGGGGTGTTCCCATCCCACTTAACCGGTTTGGCTTGTGAACTTCCGGTTGTCCGGTTGTCAAAAGAAGACCCCTTTAGCGCTCTTACAATGTATATGCGAAACCCACCAAAACATGCCTTTTGCAGCCTTTGTCATGTATGTATCTGTGAATATTGACAGTTGTCACTAGTGTTGAACTTCAAATATTTACACTATAAGGTCAAAAGCTAAGTAATGACATATAGTAAATGATTTAGTTGTGTGAGTCCTTAAGGTCTATGCAATTGTAGTTGTAGATGTTTTGATAATGAAACAATGAGGTCGTTATGACAAGATGATTTCGTTGTCGTTATCCTTACAAGTATAGCCATAATCATGTTTGCAAAGATATGCGATTTTTTTTTAATAAATATAATTAATCTCAAACAATTTTCCGTGCAGCTGTTCCGAATGTTACACTGTTTTGTGCATATCTGAATATTTCAACAAAATAACTTTTATAATTTCATGCTTACAACTATAATGAATAATTGCATAAACTGACGACTTATTGACTGTCAATTCGATACTAATTTAAATTACAGTGATATACTTTTCTTTAATAATATATTTATTTATTCCAAATCAGATTTTTAAAAACATATCTTCCTTGTGGTGTCACCTGTATAGCCAAGATGTAAGCATCATATCGCTCCACCCTATCCTTATTGTGGTTAGTTGTTCCAATTTATTGTGACAAATATCAAAAAGTCATCCGTAAAGAAGCGGAAATAATCGTAATTAATATGATCATTATCAAAATAATGTCAGTTTCACTCGTCCAAATCACGATTACTAACAAACAAATCAGCTGGTATTAGTTATTAAAGATTCAGACTGATAGATACTGTGGTTAATGATTTTGATTGATGATGATGCTGCATGAAGTATGACAAGTAAACGTGCTATCACAATTTACATTCCACAAAAAAATGCATAATTCATTTCTTACATTCCTTAAGCCCACATGTGTTTATTAAATTGAACTATATTTTGAGATTGAATTGTGAGTTCAAAGAATACAAATACGTCATTTCCTCATATCAAATCGATGTGTTTGGTTAGAAATTAGCCACACAGACATTGAATGAAACGAGGAAAAAAACATTATGCGGGTCAAATGTTCAATTTGACAATCATTAATCCGCTAAAATCAACATAAAAGGGTTTTGATCAGCCCTCAGCGAGAGTGAATTTGAGAGGTTTTAAAAGGTACCATTCTTGAGTGCGCTGGTAGTCATGATCTTTTATATCTTGACATTATATTATTAGTTATTAGACTATATTATTAGAATTTTAAAAAAGGCATATATGTTTATTACTCGACCTGTTTCAACCATTAACATACATAATATCACTTCTAGGTGTTAATTTAGTGTAGCGTGTTTGTGAAGAATTAAAATTTTGATATCTTAATATGTGTAGGACAATTTTGAACATGAAGAGGAGTTTGAGAGATCTGTTTGTGCTTTTGACACCGGTCTGTTATGAAAGAGATACATTTCAGATTTGAAGTTGTTACATGTATAATATGTACCTGTATAGGTACTACGATGCTTTACATAAATTGTCCCCATATCCTCCCACGCGATGTTGACAGTTGCGGAGCGACCTTTCGGTGATGCTGTTTATATTTTCCTGAATTACGAAATTTGAAAAGCAGGGTTAATAATCACACTTTTGCATGGCTAAGAGAACAATAACAACAATATGTATTGTCATGGGTTTCATCTGCAATTTTGAATAATTTCTATAGCATGTCCAAATCTACTATTCTTTCGGGTTATCAGTTGGACATTAGGGTCTAACAATTGATTTACTGTGGTTTGGAACTAGTCCCATCACTAATAAGTCGATGACGTGTATAAAGGTTTAAATATACATTTATTCAACATTCACTAAGAGCTAAAAATACACATTGATTATGGGTCAAGTCGAACGACACCGTTATAGTATGAATTATATGCGTGATGTACTTTTACAAAAGCCCGGTTGTAGTATTGGGCGTTGTGACGAAGACCGACGAATAATAGGCAGCTTACCTCTACCAGTCGTTTATGGTGCGTGACGTTTGAAATCAAACATTTAATTGAAATTGATTTTAAGAATACGCCGAAATAAAAATAGGTTTGTCGTACTATTTCTTATGATGTAATTTTAAAGAGCAGATATTCCTCCGGGAAATCTTGTCCTCGGGGACTGTATGTTTCGAATTTTGTGTTTTGTGTAACATGTTATGATGGAGTAGTATCTGTTTTCGTCTTGATAATGGGTCCGACTACCCCGCGCAAAATCGTTAGTCGCTGCAAATGCATTCTAACACGTTGTAGGTGAACGATGTTTTTCCGTTGGTCAAAACATGCGGCCATTGACCGTACCAAAATAACATAAATACGCAAACGCTGTTTAAAAATCGAACACATCCCCATAACTACGTCATGTTATGCCGCGTCAAAAATAACATAAAATAAATTTAATTACAGACAGTGTAATGACCTTGCCTTTGATTAGTATATAGTACAAAACTAATGCAGTCAATTAGGTTACCTGTTATATATTTTTTTCAATTACGTTTATGTAAAAATGAAGTGATGAACTTTAGAATTTTCAAATGAGCAGATTTAGATAAAAGTAAAAAAAAAATGAACATATAGATATTTTGGGGGTACCAAAATTATTTGTAATTATTTCTGTCGGTGTTATGCTATTGCAATATTTCAGTTAGTTTGTTTGTTTGTTTAACTCATTCACCCCTAAATACGCATTTGAACTATTCCAATTCATAGGTTGGAATAGTTCATTATGAAATGTCAGGGGTATATGAGTTAACGTTAACGTTAAATGCGGAGGGAGACAGCATCGAAAACAAAACAGATATGAGAAAAAAAGTAAAAATAGAACTCAAGTGTTGCTATAAGGGAAGCAGATTAGTTATAGTCTCTTCAATGTCCTTTTGGTAGAAAAAAAAAACACAAAGAAAATCCCGGATGCTGCACGGGGGCCCACCTTAGTTGCCTCCTACGTAAGGCAGTAGGGTTCTTCAGAAGGTAAGGTATGATATTTCTGTTAAAGACCACTGAATCAAGATAATCTATTGTTCCTAATTAAAAACAAAATAAGTGACGAGAACAAAAGAAATGCTGATAAAGTTCATGTCAATTAACCGGAGGGCAAAGCATCTCGCCACCATGGTTCTAACACAGTTTTATGATCATATGTCAGATGTGTTTTACCAGAAACAAATTTAGGTGGCCTTGTGTGCGAGTAATTATACGACAGGATGGTTAATTAGTTATTAAAATAAATACATACACTAATTAAAGCTTAATTAAGTATCATTAATCAATTTATGACCGATGCGATTTTGAATATAGCCCATATTTAACACGTTTTGGTAATACTGGTTTGTCCATTCATCAACTTCATATGGAAATAAAATCATGGTTAGCTGTTATCAAATGTGTCATAAAAATCACATGAAATTTGTCACATGGATATACGTGCAAACTAAGCATGGCGATAATTAAAACTTCATTAACATTTTTGCATCTGTTTAACCTACTTTGACCTATCTCAGTTTTTCTTCTAACGCATAGATGTTACTAGTATTGTTAGCTTAACGATAATGAACATAAGTTTTCAAAAATCTACGAAAAGTTTGTAATTTACAAGTAATGCTCTATAGCATATATTAAGACGATAATTTTGGATTCATATTTTATACGGAAACTACTTTGTTTTTTTAGTGTTTTGTTATCATATGCACGATTTTACCTGCGTTAAATAGCATAAAGCTGACTAATACTTCAACTGTTGTGTCATGGCCAATGTTGTCAAAACAGTTAGCTTGACGACAAATACAATAAAATAGTTATTTTTTAGACTTGAGATTTTACTTTTTTTTTAAAGTATGTATTTAACTTAAATAGACTTTTTGGTCGTATTATTCAAAATATATCTATTTTAAAAAGCTTGACTGAGGGATAGTTAACAACCTGAGAAAACACAATCAACGTGACTAAGTCATGAAGACAACCATGCCTCTGATAGGTGTTTTATGTGAACGTGTATTTATATGATACAAATATGCTCTGGACTTCCTTTTCACAAACCCGGACACAATGCGGAAGTCTGATTGAAAACATTTCACAATCGTGATGTTTGATGTCGTTACATACCTGTCTTTATTGTAATCACTAAATGTATTGCATTCACCAAACCTTTTAACCTGTTACATGTGACAAACACACAGCTTTGTGAACAGAAGAATACCACAAATATGTTTCAAATCTAGCATGGGGACTATAAAAGTAAGGACATACGTACTCCGTGAAAGGTTAACCGTCTTGAACCCAATAATACAATATACCTAGCGCCATCAGCTTGATTTGTATATTGTCTTCAAATATAAACAAATACATCGTTGTATTTCAGGATTACAAGGTCAAGGCAGATTTCTCACCCCGACACGATTTCTGACTGTTACGGCACGATTTCTCATCACGACGTGATTTCTCAGAAATCGTGCAAAATTGCTGCGTTCGCGACACGATTTCTCACCCCTCCACTTTTTCTCACTCGGATGAGAAATTGTGCAATACATATCGGCATAGGCGACACCAAGCTCTATATCTCAATTCGGGAGACATGCTATTTCTTTGTGTTATTTAGGTCGATGCTTTTTATTATACTCATTAGTTTGTCTTACAGTTTCGTTGTCCCTACCCTGATTCTCGTATTGAGGACATGCCATTACTTGGATTTGGCCTTAATTTACATGGCGGGTGTCGCTAATGAAGCTCATGACGCTTTCCCATCCGAAACGCCTGGTCTTATCATCCTTGTACTTTTTCAAATGTTGCCATGTAAATCTTTCTTCGTCTTATTGTTCATATTTGTTCATAGATCTTTAGGTAAACTTCGGTTTTATTGAAACTTAAGTATTATCTTTTTCCAGCCGAACTTTGTAAATGATATTAAAATAAATGCAAGAAATCGACATGGTAGTGGTAATTATTAACGGGTGTCTAAAATGCATGCTTGTCAGTACTTTTAAAAATGAGTTTAGCTATTTTGTTTTTTATATAAGTGTAACCAGGGAAAAAAATGTCAATGCAATATGTTTGCAAGTTATACATATAGTGTATCTGCTTATATTTCTGAATAATTATTTAATTTTTGTGAAGAAGTTCATGATAGTTCTATTAGTGTTTACGTTCTCTTTGATATTCTTTAACACAAATGACGGTGACATTGTGTTGCATGTTTCATCATTGAATCTATTGCACTGGAACAGACAATGATCCGAAGCAGACGATTTCCGGACGTATTGGATTTGTTTAACATCCTATTAACAGCCAAGGCCATTTGAGGACGTGCCTCCATGTGTGTTGTGTATGTGTGCAAATGTGCAGGAGACGGGGAATGTTGTTGTAATTGCCTCCATAGCGCGGTACTGATGCCGACTTTATAGTGCTATCTCACTGAAATACCATGCTGAAGGCACCCAACACAGCATTTCACCCGGTCACATTAAAATTATATCCAGAAAAGAAATTACTTGAAAGCAATACAGCCTTTTCGCTTTTCTTTATTTTACCGAAATATTTATATTGAAAAAGTAAGCAAACAGAACAATAAAGATTTTTTATTTTTTTCCTTACAACATATATTGCTAATGTGTTCGTTTGTCTCCATCATGCAATGACGTCTTTGTTAATAACGGAAATAGTGACGGTAAATTACAGGAAAGCGAAAAGGCTGTATTGCTTTCAAGTAATTTAATTTCTGGTACAAAACGTAACTGTAAACCTGTCAATGGTGTCATCTGGTTTGCGTCTGACTGTACTTTGTGGTACGAGAACGTCATACGCAAACCAGATGACACCATTGACAGGCAAACAGTTACGTTTTGTCCATCTATGAATACAAGTATTCGGAAACTCACGATTTAACGATGATCCAAACATGTATTTTGTTAATTACAGAGCTAAATAAAATACAGATGTGTCGGTCACACTGTTTGTTGTTTCTTACTTATGTGTGTACCGATTGGCGTTAATTTCATTTAGCTTGCATCAAATCAATCTTGATTGTCATTGCAGAGACGGCATACCGAGGAAAGTTCCTGGCTATACGGGGGGTCCTCAGTTACGTGTTAATTTCCGGGAGGGTTAATGAGTCCTTTGTTATATGTTATATCGGTGAAGGGGGAGTTGTACTTTATTACGTGTAACTTCAGGAAGAGATTACTATATTACGTATAGCATCGCTGAGAGGGAAGGGGCCATCTATTATCATGTATTTTGTTCATGTATCGTTTGTATCGATCTGAGTGTTCAATACATTTCTGTTCTGTTCTGTTCTGTACTATTACAAAAGATATCAGAAGGGGTTCCTATTTTAAGTGTAGTATCGGTGGGGGCAGGGGGTCTTATATTACGTGTAATAACGGACAGGGGGCAGGGGTCTTCGTGAATTACGTGAAATATCCGGGATGGGGTCCTATTCACATGTAGTTCATGTTATATCGGAGAAGGAGTCCTATCCGACGTGTATATGGTTGGGGCGTGGGTCCTACATGTACATTACATGTTGTAATGCAGAGGGGGTCGTATGCCACTTGAAATATCTGAGAGGGGAAGGGATCCTATATGCGGTGTAATATTAGTGAGGGGGTCACATGTCATGTGTTAAATTGGGGAGGGGGGTCTTATATTATGAGTAATGTCGGGGAGGGGGAAGGATTTCTACAAATGTATATGCTGTGTAATATTGAT
>NW_018408312.1:279732-312359 GCF_002113885.1 Mizuhopecten yessoensis
CATCCTTCCTTATTAATGCGTGAAGTTGTCAGTTATCATTTGTTGGTGGTTTATATATTGGTTTGGTGTGACGTACAAAAGAAACCGCCAACATACGCACGTGTACTTACTGCCATACATTATGGGGTTAGTAAGTGCATAACAATGCGTATGTCTTTGTTTGGATAATAGAATTAACAACAAATATATATTCCTTGCTTAAATGTGAAAAACCTACACACGATTAATCTCGAGAAATCACATATTTTGAATTATTGACCTAATCAAAAACTGAAACTATCGTATATAAAATAAAAATAAAAATAAAGTTATTTGATTCATTTACCTCATTGGTTTTATTGATTCTGTTACAATACCTGAAATTTTAATTAATGGAATCAAGGATTTTTCTTTAGCTATTATTGATAATGTTATAAAAGAAAGTTTTTTTTGTTGTTATGTTATTTATATGTATACGTGCGTTTACGGTGTTTTCGTTAAACTTATATAATATTCAACGATTTTTAAAGTGGCTACGTGTTCACGAGGTGTGTGCACGAATGCACGCGCCGTTAATGTAGCTAAGAAAAAAACGATTTGCACTTGACCAGAAGCACGTTTCCTTTCATTTCAAAAATAAATTGCTCATAAACAGAACATAACAATGTATGTTTTTGTCTGGTGAAATTAACAAAACACTCCTATGGCAGCGTAACGTTTCAGAATACAGGAGCAACTGACTTCAACCGACAAGTACACAATATTTTAGGTCTTTTGCGCTCAATTCTATACAGTGCTTGAAGTAGAATATAATGAGCTTCAGATCTAGGGAACCCATGTTTTTCATTAATGGTCCGCGAAGTACGTGCTGCAGATCATTCTTCAAAAGATTTACGTAAACCACAAACGATGGTCTTATAACCAAAATATTACTCATAAACTATTGAAAAACATTATTAACCTCCGGAAAATCTTATAATAACAAATAGTACTATTTTGTTTTAACCCTAAATAAAGCGCACACCGAACGGATAATGATACAAGCGGATCCGTATTCAAGCACAAATTTATTATTATTCTGAAAAAAATATATTAATGTTCCATCAATAAAAAGAATTCATAAAAGATAAACGGTCTAAATGCGATTTTTTTTATGAAAAATTATCTTTTAAAGCATCTGTTAGCGACCAATGGAAGCTAACTTGCATTGACTGATCGATTGATTGACAGGTTTTACGTCCGCTTCACTACCAAGTAGTTCGGTGATGCCCTAGCTTTTTACATTTAGGAGGTGAATTCAAACAACCAATAAGACGCTCCTTGCATAAAAAAAAGTTACGATGTTTACAAATAGCGTCCCTGATGAAGGATTAAACGGATATAACTTGATGACATTCGCGGGTATATTAAAAGTACTGTGTAGCAACTGGTACTTATAATTTGTTTAAAGAACGAGATGAGATTCTTAATTAGTTTAAATAGTACTATAAACAAAACTTAAATTCAACCATTAGTTCTCTATTCCTTTAAATAAACGTGATTCTTATATTCGACAGATACCTGCTTCTATAGTAAGGATTACGAACATTTTCCTTATTGGGGTCAATATCTATGTTTGATAATCAGCTTTGTTTTCATGACAGACGGATAAGTTACTTTTGATACATAAATAGTAACCAACTTGGCATTTTTTCCAATAACAAATCACACATGTATATTGCTTGGACACACATATATCATGAGTTTCAACAGTTTTTAAACATATACTGTAAAAGTACTAATTTTAGTGGACTCAAATGTTAGCGTACTGTTTAATTTTCAACAGATAAGCGCACTTAAGAACAATCGCACTCAAAATATATGAAATAGAAGACTTTAAACAGGAAACATATTTAGCGCAGTCACACTTTCGCGTAAGATTCAAAGTGCGAAAAACGTAAAAATTAGAATACCGCGTAAATATGTACGCTATCAGTATTCTGTCCGACGAAATAAACACACAAGTATAAGCTCAAAATTCCAAGTGTAAAAGAAAACAATGTATGACCCATCTGGTGAGTCTTACTACAGTGAAACAGCCATTGTTCAGGCCATACAAGGCATGTCCTGTATTCCAAATTTGGGTGATACAACATGTTATATTTCCCCTAAAGTCTGAACTCCCTTTTTCGCAGGCTGGAACTCACTGGTTTTGATCCACTGATCAAATCAACATATAAAACATTAATTGTATGGTAACATCACGTAGGTGATCCGTACTTGACGTCTTATTTTCTTTATTGTTGTCCGCTTTAAGTTTTTGAGAATTGTTTTGCCGATAAGAAATGTTTTTGCAGAAAATATTATATGTATATACAGAACAATAGTATGGGTCAAAGAAGTAGGTATACATGTATGTTATAAAAACAAAACAGTACATTGTACATGTGTTTATGTGACGTCTCAGATTGCACTTGTTTGTTGTGCAAATGGATATAAAACGATCGATAAAAATATCCATACGCGCAATGTACTCGTGCAGCAAAAAACAGCCGAATACCGAAGAGTAAACAAAAACTTAATTCGAACCCGAAATCTGGGACTTTTACCTTCATGCTTGTATGTATAACCTAGTGTCTGGACTCTGTGCCTTAACCCTGGAAGCCGGGGAAAAGTGTTGGAGTTTTCTACCGTAAGGCCTGAATACAAAAGATAATTCGTGGGACTGGCTACCTTATGGCCTGTATATAGTATGAAGTGGCGACGCCATCTTTCTTAATGCTTGTATTGAGCAGAAAGTGATAGTACATTCTACCTTACCGTCTGTGTACAGTACAGTAGAATATTTGTACAACTCTCTACCGTAAAACATATATACCGTAGAAAAAAGGTCGGACTCTGCCTTAACATCTGTTTACATTAGAAAAGTGATAGGACTCTCTAGTATGCTGTCGAAAGAGACAAGGCATCCTACCTTTCGGTCTGTGTACAGTAGAACATTTGTACGCCTCTCTGCCACAAGACTTGTATACCGTACAAAATTGTGGAACTGTCTACCTCAAGACATGTATGAACGAAAAATGTGTTACATTCTGTACCTTAAGTCCTAGTTTACAGAAGAAAGAGGTCTCCCTGTGTCCTGTTTCACTGTACTTAAGTATACAGGCAGTAATTAAGCAGATTGTAAACAGAAATACTTGTAATCCAAACGAACCAATAAAGTTATATGTAGGATTTAATCAACACCACGGCAACAGAAAGCTTTCGTAATGACGGATCAAATACCGTCTAGATAAACAGATCATTGGAATAGCGAGTCATTTTTGTTAGGAAGGAATCAGACAACCGGGGTATCTATTTATAGACCATCTGTGCTAAGAATAGTTCCTGGTCCGAATATCGTGTGTCTGCAATTGAAGCTACACAAACATCAGAGCTGAAGCTGCATCAACAAATAGTTACATTTTTTTACAGGAAAAGTCACGAGACAACATTCCGTGAACAATTCTATGAGCTGTTCTACTTGTTGAACAAACATTGCGAAATTCAAAAGTGCGTTGTGAACTAAGAAATGAAAATATAAGAAAATGAAAAATGTAAATATAAGCATATAAGACCATAACACGGAACAGAATGCTGATTAATGCTTGATTAATACAGAATTTAATTAATTATTTTTTCATTTTTTCAATATACAGATACACTACATAAGATTTTGTGATTTCCATTATAAAGTATATGTGTACAAACATAAAATGACGTGAACCAATTTTGTTTTTTACAGTAATGCCCTCATTTTTGTTAGATTTTCTCACCATAGCTAACCTATATCACCATAGTTACAATACATCATCACAATTATACTACATCAGTACAATTACACAGTGTAACCCTAGTAACACGTTATCACCATAGCTAACATATATCACCATAGTTACAATACATCACTATATCAGTACATTTGCACATTATAACCCTAGTAACACTTTATCACCATAGAGTTACATTATAGAACCATGGGTACACGATATTAACGCCAGTTACATAGACATATACACTTAGCTAGGCACATATTTAAAAGCATTTGTTGAATTTAAAATGATTGAGAAATATACTAAACTTGTCACAAACTATATGTTATAAACATTTCTTCTGCAACAGTATTGAATTACTTCTAATAACAAATATCCGGGTTCGTATGCCCGAAACCGTTCTTATGATCAAACATATATTTTGATTTCAAGCCATTATTTTTGCACCGATGAATTATTGATATAATCCCACATTTAGTCAATGATTTAGGAATTTTTCCGGGAATTGAAATTATTTTCGATATGTACACTTAGTATGTTTGACAGTGTTAATAAGCAATTGATGTTTAAGCAAATGTTGTTATGGCCCTATAACACAAATTGCTATTGATGGTGAACTTAATAAAGCACAGCAGGGCTTTATAAAAGTTTGTCAGCAATAGAAATGTGTGTTAAAAGACCACAGAAATATTTGCTAAAATATCATTTTGTATGTTTACATTTGATTATGTCGAACAGCAAATTAAGACTTGGCAACAATGAAATATATGACGTAACAAAATAGATTGATAACGTTACAAATGTTGCTTTAGTCTCATAACAACATTTGCCTTCTCAATGCATTGCAATAGAAGGATGCAGATCAAATGTAAATATCACGATCTAAACACGTAGCATAAAAGTTGGTTTGATCGCAGATACAATGATATCAGAGCGGTTTCTGAAATATTGCCCCTGTATCCTGTGTTACTTCAAAAACGAATCGGACAAAACAATTTAGATTTAATACTGATATATGTATTTGTAAGCCGGATAATGCACTCATGTACTTGTGTGCTCAAGTTTTAAATACGTTCTTATCTACGTAATTGAATTATGGTGTTTTGATTCCGTGACTACTGTTGCTGTAAAATAAAAGTGACCGTTTATCTTTTGATAACGAGCCAATAAATATAAATACAATGTAGTTATTAGCGTGATTGGTTTACGGGGTTTACTCCCGTTCCGTTCCAAGGCCAGGTCGTCTGTCTGTTATGTAGATTGCAAGTGCTCGTGTACTTAAGTTACGCCCATCAGACTTAGCCAGATAATGCTAAAAATCATGAATGAACATTTCGTTTCGTATTTTCACTTCGGTCTTATTATTGGCGCTGTAGGTGTTCCGAACTGAGTAAATGAATATTTTACCAAATACATGTAACGATATTGAAATGCACCAAATTAAGAAACTTGTTTTTTTTTAATAACGTAAATTACTTAATAATCGTGATATATAAGCCATTGGTGTATAATAATAATAATGATAAAGCAAAAATGTGTTTGAAAACCCTACTTTCAGATTTCAGATCAAATTAAGAAAATTGTTCAGAGCTTAACGTTCCTGCCACAGTTAATACGTGTATCAACGTAATATATTGTGTGTTCACTCAATGGCTGTTGTCAGTACAACAAGACGTGGTAGAATAAGGTGCATATTGTTCGTATGACAGTAGTTGTGGTATTCCACACTAGAACATCAAGTCAAATCCGTGTTACATAAAAATTATTTAAACACACTTCTCACATATATAATTATTTAAAACATAGCGTTGAAAGTTTTGTTTTATCTTATTTTATATTTATTTGTGTTTTTATTATTTAATTATATTTATTAATCTATTTATTTGGGAAGAAATAGAAGTTTTTGTATTGATGGTTGTATTTGTTTTCTTTCCTATATATCGAGCACATTCCAGCAACCCTGACATTTAACTACATGTACATAGCTCTACCATAGACAAAGTAAACATTTTACTTCACCTTGTGACCATTTCGTCAATTAAGGCCTCTCAGCGATACAAGCGCTCAGAAGAATGAACATATCAAAGTCAAAAGTGTTCCGAACATTTGTAGAAATATAGCGTAAAAGTCAAAAGTGTTCCAAACATTTGCAGAAATATAGCTTAAAAGTCAATAGTGTTCCGAACATTTGTAGAAATATAGGGTAAAAGTCAAAAGTGTTCCGAACATTTGTAGAAATATAGCGTAAATGTCAAAAATGTTCCAAACATTTGTAGAAATATAGCGATTTGGTTTATACATGTGTTTTACGTCCTATGGTCATTTAAGGACGTGCCAGTTTGTTTTGGTGGAGGAACCTTGGGGCTGATAGTCCTCCAGCAGGGCCAACCACCTTCGTACGTAATGAAACAAATACCAGAAATACAAAGTATCTTACGGGTACGGTTGAGAATTTAAAGCGAGTACACAATTCTTAACCTTAAAATCTTGATATGATTATTGGAACTTACTTTATTGGACTGAAGGTTCAGGACTCGTCATTCAAACTAGTGATAATAATAATGAAAGTTCAGCTCGAAAGGGTTCCAAACACACGTTGAAAAAAAGAAAAAACAGCGAAATGTGACAAAGTGTCTATCAAACCTATCATAACGTTAAAAATTGATAAGCCTTGATAACAACAGAAAATGTGTCCTAAATATTTAGTTTTTCTTTTAAAACGTGTCAGCTACAAGTTAATGCAGGCCTTGATTGCTGATCGTCCTCCAGCAAGGCCAACCACCATCTTACGTAATGAAATAAATACCAGAAATACAAAGTATCTTACGGGTATGGTTGATTAGTTCAAGCGAGAACCTTGAAAGCATTACATGTACATAAACATTTACCGTAATGCCTCTTAAGTTAATCCCCTTAGTTCAAGACCTTTCTTACGCCCTGACCCATAAAGTGGGTAACAAGAGGTCAAACAAAACAACATCAATCAAATCAAACATGACAGAGAGAGTAGATTACGCATGGACAGATTCAGCAATATTTCATAGACAGATTCAGCATTATTTCATGGACAGATTCAGCAATATTTCTTAGATAGATTCAGCATTATTTCATGGACAGATTCAGCAATATTTCTTAGATAGATTCAGCATTATTTCATAGATAGATTCAGCATTATTTCATGGTCAAATTCATCATTATGTCTTAAGTATGATAAACCAAGATTACACTCAGATATCATACTGCAGTATTACATGATAAACGTCTAGCCTAATATACTGTGAATACTTTTCATTAGAACATATAGTTCAATTTGTAAGTCATATACCATGGCTAAACCTTTGTCCTCGTGTATAAATAATAATTGATACAATTAGACAGATTAAAAGGAAAGTTACTAGAAAACTACTAATTTAAGTACTTCATTTAAATGCCAATTAAAGTAGTTCCATTGTCTGATATGATAATGCATATGTTTTGTTTTTTTGTATCAAATTTCATGTTTTTACAACATTTTTAGGAAATACCCAGTTTGTTTTAGAACAAAGAACATATCTATGCCCCGTTTCTCTGCCTACCTGCAATAGTAGAGTGCGCTATTTGGCTTAATGTTTCGATATATTTTTCTGACATCTGACTTTACTGAATCGGCACAAGTGTGGCTTAGTGACTTGTTTTTTTAACGTCTTAAAGTCGAGACTCTGGTCATTTGCATTCTCGGCTAATCAAAAGAAACAGACGGTTTCGAACGCTCGCAAAATAAGTTTTCGATAACTTTTTATGTTCATAACGAAATTAGCCATTATTTTTTCATACCAGATAATCTCATTTTGAAAATCTGAGAAAGCATGCATGATGGCAAATGCCGCCATTGATGGTTGGTCCAAACAACAGCTAAGGTCATAGAACGGTGGTAAGACTATTTAACAGGTTAAGTCTTGGCGTTGGTCTCCACTGAAGTGTGTGCCGCCATTCAATACTGGAACAGCTCCCTAGCACCTACCGGAGCTTGTAACCCTTAGTCAGCCGTCACGATCACTGCGGTTGGAGACCGAATCATTGTTGTGTGTCCCGAAATCTCGTACTGTGACCTATGGAAACCGGTGCATTGGGTGGCTTTCAGCAACGTTTTGGAATAGCTTACCATCTGCTATTAGAAAGTCAAATACCCTGGCCAAGTTCAAGAAGGACATAAAAACACACCTCTTCACGTCTGCATTTTAGGCTTTTTGCACAGACATCATGTACATACCACCCTTTATTTATTCATTTATGTGAACATTAAGATGATTATCTTCTTGCTTAATGTATGATGGTGATAGTAAGGTCTTTTTTGTGTAACAATTATAACTGATACTTTTATCCGTATGTTGTAAAGCGCTTTAGAATAGTTTTACAAATTATAAAGGGCGCTATATATATGTCGTATTTTATTATTATGATTGAATCACAAAGGACATATTACGAAGAGGAAGCCGGGTCTCATTGATCATTTAGCGACGGTCTCCAATGACACGGTGACCTTTTTCATTGATGGTAATACATTCAAACGGCTATTTAATGTCAAACACACTGAAACGGAAAATTCTCTTAGTACAACAAACAGTTCCAAACTGTTCCGTGTGTATTTAATAAGATCTAACAACCATTTAATAAGATTAAATTGTTTATTTATAGACCAAAGAACAGTGAGGCAATAAACATCGGGATTATGTCGTAATGAGACCTTTAAATAAACCCTTGTACCCTTTAATCTATTCGTACAATTAATCTTAACAATCTTACAGTGTATACAAAGTCATAGGTCAAAATGTGTTCCTTCGTTTTACAGTCGTACTAGCATATACATATAGTCTAACAAAAATATGTACATATTAAAACAGCCTTACAAAATATATTCTTACAAGCTTATGCAATAGTCTAACGAAAATAAGCATGTATTTTTTTCAGAATTATAGACATTCAAAAATCCCATGTAATTAAGACTGCATACAAAAATAGCACCCACTCATGACAAAAACACCACTGACCTGTAGTCATCTCTGAGTTATTAATGACACCTACATAATGTACCATATATAATGCTGTATAACTATTTGTATAAGTACGTTAAAGTACGGACCTGATTCTGTATAATTAATGGGTTGTGGTTTGGATTTGTTACTTTATTACGTAGCATGTTAAGCTTTTAAAGGGATATGTCTCGTCTCTGCCCATGTACATCAATTGATAAATGACCAAACGAGGCTTACCTCAGTGGTCAAACGAATCAAACAATTTTTGTATTTTAATCTCAATTAATGACTCTGACATCCTTTGTTTTGTTAATTACTGAGCAGGATGCTCTTTCGAAGTTACTCAGTCGATGCGTCTCTCTCTTTCCTTTCCTACATATATACATGTACCTGCTTGACGTCTTCTTTCGTCCCACCCCTTGTTGTTACTTGTTGTTATTGTTGTTACTTTCGTCCCAATCCTTGTTGTTACTTGTTGTAATTGTTGTTACTTCCGTCCCACCCCTTGTTGTAACTTGTTGTAATTGTTGTTACTTCCGTCCCATCCCTTGTTGTTACTTGTTGTTATTGTTGTTACTTCCGTACCACCCCTTGTTGTTACTTGTTGTTATTGTTGTTACTTCCGTCCCAATCCTTGTTGTTATTGTTGTTACTTCCGTCCCAATCCTTGTTGTTACTTGTTGTAATTGTTGTTACTTCCGTCCCATCCCTTGTTGTAATTGTTGTTACTTCCGTCCCATCCCTTGTTGTTACTTGTTGTTACTTCCGTCCCACCCCTTGTTATTGCTTGTTGTTATTGTTGTTACTTCCGTCCAATCCCTTGTTGTTACTTGTTGTTATTGTTGTTATTGTTGTTACCTCCGTACCACCCTTTGTTGTTACTTGTTGTTATTGTTGTAACTTCCATCCCATCCCTTGTTGTTACTTGTTGTTATTGTTGTTACTTCCGTCCCGCCCCTTGTTGTTACTTTTCGTAATTTGTTGTTACTTCCGTCCCACCCCTTGTTATAGCTTGTTGTTATTTGTTGTTACTTCCGTCCCATCCCTTGTTGTTACTTGTCGTGATTTGTTGTAACTTCTGTCCCATCCATCTTATTACGTGTTTTTATTTGTTGTTACTTACGTTTCACCCTTTTTATAACTTGTTTTTATTTGTTGTTACTTTGGTCCCGCCGCTTGTCATTACTACTTGCTACTACCGCCGCACCCTTATTGTCACTAGTTTACTTCCGTTTTACCACTTCTTATTACATGCGACTTCCACCCAGCCCTTTGCAGTTACTTATTGGTACTTTCTACACACCTCTTGTTATCACTTGTTGGTGCTCCTTTCCCATCCCCTTCTGATACTTGCTACTTCCGTCGCATCCTTTGTTGCTACCTCCGTACCACACCTTGTTGTTACTTGCTGTCACCCTGTACCACACCTTGTCGTTACTTACTGTTACCCAGTACCACCCCTTGTCGTAACTTACTGTTACCATGTACCACACCTTGTCGTTACTTACTGTAACCCTGTACCACACCTTGTCGTTACTCACTGTTACCCTGTATCACACCTTGTCGTTACTTACTGTTACCCTGTACTACACCTTGTCGTTACTAACTGTGACCCTGTACCACACCTTGTCGTTACTAAGTGTAACCCTCTTCCACACCTTGTCGTTACTAACTGTTACCATGTACCACACCTTGTCGTTACTAACTGTTACCCTGTACCACACCTTGTCGTTACTAAGTGTAACCCTCTACCACACCTTGTCGTTACTAACTGTTACCCTGTACCACACCTTGTCATTTCTCCTGTACCATACCTTGTCGTTACTAACTGTTACCCTGGACCACACCTTGTCGTTACTAATTGTTACCCTGTACCACACCTTGTCGTCACTTACTGTTACCCTGTACAACACCTTGTCGTTACTTCCGGACCACACCTTGTCGTTACTAGCTGTTACCCTGTACCACACCATTGTTGTTACTTCCGTCCTAATCCTTGTTGTTACTTGTTGTAATTGTTGTTTCTTCCGTCCCATCCCTTGTTGTAATTGTTGTTACTTCCGTCCTAATCCTTGTTGTTACTTGTTGTTATTGTTGTTACTTCCGTCCCATCCCTTGTTGTAATTGTTGTTACTTCCGTCCTAATCCTTGTTGTTACTTGTTGTTATTGTTGTTATTGTTGTTACTTCCGTCCCACCCCTTGTTGTTACTTGCTGTTACCCTGTACCACACCTTGTCGTTACTTCCGTACCACACCTTGTTGTTACTTGCTGTTACCCTGTACCACCCCTTGTCGTTACGTCAGTACCACCCCTTGTCGTTACTTACTGTTACCCTGTACCACACCTTGTCGTTACATACTGTTACCCTGTACCACACCTTGTCGTTACTTCCGTCCCACACCTTGTCGTTACTAACTGTTACCCTGTACCACTCCTTGTCGTTACTTCCGTACCACACCTTGTCGTTACTCACTGTTACCCTGTACCACACCTTATCGTTATTTGCTGTTCCCCTGTACCACACCTTGTCGTTACTTACTGTTACCCTTGTACTACATCTTGTCGTTACTAACTGTTACCCTGTACCACACATTGTCGTTGTTTGCTGTTACCCTGTACCACACCTTGTCGTTACTACCTGTTACCCTGTACCACACCTTGTCGTTACTTACTGTTCCCCTTGTACTACATCTTGTCGTTACTAACTGTTACCCTGTACCAAACCTTATCGTTATTTGCTGTTACCCTGTACCACACCTTGTCGTTACTAACTGTTACCCTGTCCCACACCTTGACCACACCTTGTCGTTACTTACTGTTACCATGTACCACACATTGTCGTTACTTCCGTACCACACCTTGTCGTTACTAACTGTTACCCTGTACCACTCCTTGTCGTTACTTACTGTTACCCTGTACCACACCTTGTCATTACTTACTGTTACCCTGTACTACATCTTGTCGTTACTAACTGTTACCCTGTACCACACCTTATCGTTATTTGCTGTTACCCTGTACCACACCTTGTCGTTACTTACTGTTACCATGTACCACACATTGTCGTTACTTCCGTACCACACCTTGTCGTTACTAACTGTAACCCTGTACCACACCTTGTCGTTACTTCCGTACCACACCTTGTCGTTACAAACTGTTACCATGTACCACCCCTTGTCGTTACTTACTGTTACCCTGTACCACCCCTTGTCGTTACTTACAGTTACCCTGTACCACCCCTTGTCGTTACTTACAGTTACCCTGTACCACCCCTTGTCGTTACTTACTGTTCCCCTGTACCACCCCTTGTCGTTACTTACTGTTACCCTGTACCTCCCCTTGTCGTTACTTACTGTTACCCTGTACCACACCTTGTCGTTATTTGCTGTTACTTCCGTACCACCCCTTGTCGTTACTTACTGTTACCCTGTAACACCCCTTGTCGTTACTTACAGTTACCCTGTACCACCCCTTGTCGTTACTTACTGTTACCCTGTACCACACATTGTCGCTACTAACTGTTACATGTACCCTGTACCACACCTTGCCGTTACTTCCGTACCACACCTGGTCGTTACTAACTATTACCCTGTACCACCCCTTGTCGTTACTTACTGTTACCCTGTACCTCACCTTGTCGTTACTTACTGTTACCCTGTACCTCCCCTTGTCGTTACTTACTGTTACCCTGTACCACATCTTGTCGTTACTTACTGTTACCCTGTACCACACCTTGTCGTTACGTCAGTACCACACCTGGTCGTTACTAACTATTACCCTGTACCACCCCTTGTCGTTATTTGCTGTTACCCTGTACCACACTTTGTCGTTACTTACTGTTCCCCTGTACCACATCTTGTCGTTACTTACTGTTACCCTGTACCACATCTTGTCGTTACTTACTGTTACCCTGTACCACACCTTGTCGTTACTTACTGTTACCCTGTACCACACCTTATCGTTATTTGCTGTTACCCTGTACCACACCTTGTCGTTACTTATTGTTACCCTGTACCACATCTTGTCGTTACTTACTGTTACCCTGTACCACACCTTATCGTTATTTGCTGTTACCCTGTACCACACCTTGTCGTTACTAACTGTTACCCTGTACCACACCTTGTCGTTACTTCGTACCACACCTTGTCGTTACTAACTGTTACCCTGTACCACCCCTTGTCGTTACTTCCTCCGTACCACACCTTGTCGTTACTTACTGTTACCCTGTACCACACCTTGTCGTTACTAACTGTTACCCTGTACCACACCTTGTCTTTATTTGCTGTTACCCTGTACCACACCTTGTCGTTACTAACTTTTACCCTGTACCACACCTTGTCGTTACTAACTGTTACCCTGTACCACACCTTGTCGTTACTTACTGTGACCCTGTACCACACCTTGTCGTTACTAACTGTTACCCTGTACCACACCTTGTCGTTACTAACTGTTACCCTGTACCACACCTTGTCGTTACTTACTGTTACCCTGTACCACACCTTGTCGTTACTTACTGTTACCCTGTACCACACCTTGTCGTTATTTGCTGTTACCCTGTACCACCCCTTGTCGTTATTTGCTGTTACTTCCGTACCACACCTTGTCATTAATTGTTGTTACTTCCGTCCAATCCCTTGGTGTTACTTCATTCCATCCTTTGTTGTCACTTGTTGTTTTGTACAAACCTATAAATACCTTGTAGTTTATAACTGTTGAGATCGCCCGACGTGTATCACACACACAAATAGGCGATGTACCTGCATGGCCACTCCTGAGATACGAGATACAGCCATACCATCAAATGTATTAGACGTTAATTATCATGCTACCCCTTGAGGTATAGCAAGTAAGCTTACCGTGATACACACACTCAATTAAGCCGAGCTTAAACTAAGCATATGCATTTTGGAATTGTGAATCGTTGGGGCGCACCTTGAAAATGTCCCTCCATTTGTCGCGAAAAAAACTCACTCTTTTTAATTGCTATCTCGCTTACCGCCAATAAATGTCTATGTCCCTTTTCATCATTATCCTAATAATTGCATTATCTTTTACACAATTTATTACCAAATCATTAACAATGCCAAAATTCCCCTAGACAAATAAAAACAGTATCAACTAATTGTATTGAATGTTACGAATATATCCGGGAATATCAGACTGTGGTCTCTTGCATCCGATACCTAACAGCGACGGTTACACAACTTTAAAAATACAGGAGTACATAAATAATATATATGTACACAGAAATAATTCAAAACAAAAGTTGATACAAAATGTCAGTGTTTTTTTCTGTAACAAAGTATAAAAAATATATCAAAATAATGTTTAGAATATTTTAGCGGTGTAGTCAGTTAATATAAAAATTGATTGTCCAGTGATTTATTGTTTCAGGAGATTATTCATTGCAGTTGTGTGGCCAATACTTTCGGACGAAATGGTGGAAATGATAGTACGAGATCAAAAGACTTAGTTATCAAATCCTTTCAAAAGATTAAATCAGAAGGATGTTACATGAAATCTTATAACTGAAACCGAGATATCTAGTGTAAACATTGACTTCTTTTCACACTGCAGAGTGACCAATCAGAGAACTGCATTAATTAGGAATAATTACAAAATGAGCTATTACTCTTGACTCATTCACCCCTGAAATTTCATAATGAACTATTCCAACCTTTGATTTGGAAGAGTTCAATTGTGTCTTCAGTGGTGAATGATAAGTTAATCGCTTGACTTGCAATTAATGAATGACAGTTTAGTACAGTTAAACCTCGTTATACGTGTACTGCCACCATTTGTTCAGAGAAATGTTTGGCGATATAAAAGGATCTGGCGATAAATCGAAGGACTGTATAATGAAATTCTTTAAAAAACCATAGAAAATGGGCATCGAAATAGTTTGGCCGTAAACGAGGTGGCAAATGAAACGCGGGGAATTATATCGATGTTTTACCGTGCATTCGTCATTTGCAAAATTAATCAAATTGAACATTTCGGGTTTCACGGTCTGTATGCTTATCGCACTCCAGAAAAATACAACCTTGCTCAATAACCTTTAAATAATATATGTATAAAGAAACGGACTACCTTTTCTCTCCGAACGATAGGATCAATATTATAAAGGCTGAATACACATTATTATATAGTTATAAGATTAGATCATTAAGCATGCTGCACTTTTGTACAATGGGCATTGTTTGTTGTATTATTCCTTCCATGGGTTCCGAGATCACATTGTTTGCCCACGCAATCAAACATGTCAGACATTCCGATGCTGTCTATCAGATCAGTGGGATCATGTACATCGTATTGGTATGAGATTCCTATCTTGCGTAGTAATAAGATGTGATAGACTTTAACGTGAAGTCGACAACAACGTATAATCTCTTCTATTTGTCTTAAGCAATACAGTGCTTCCTGATTATGTAAGCAGATTGACATCTTTCAGTATACAATATGTTAGACTCTGCTGGTGGATGCGTTAGTCCCCGAGGGTTGCTGTAGTCCCCGGGGGTTGCTGTAGTCCCCGAGGTTAGCTGTAACCTTGATGGCCACAGTTATATCTTTTTAGTAGTGACACTGTTCAAATTATACACACTTAATAGAGTATTCAATTTGAAATTTACCAATACTCCTCTGAACTTTGAAATTCATAAATAAAGGAGTTTAAAGTACTTCCTCTTCTGTTTAAACAGTAGTATAGACCAATTTGGATTTTCAATCATTTGGCCCTTAGCATCATCGATGAGGCCTGGACGGACGAAACAGCTGTATGATGAAGTGTAATTAATATTGGCATACTGTATCCATTATCAGGTTTTAAAGGTGCAGTGAACTGGTTCAGTGTAACGTTTATCTTACAACGTTGGACCGGCTGGACTTGTAGTAAGTTGGGATCTAAATAGTATCCACAATGCAAAGCTACAAGATCTGTTCATAAATCGGGGTCGCGGTGGCCAAGTAGTTTAGTCGTCTGACATTCTGGTACCACTAGCCCTCCACGACTGGGTCGCGGGTTCGAGACCTACGTGGGGCAGTCGCCAGGACGTAGGTCGGTGTTTTTTTCTCTTCGAACTCCAGTTTTCCTCCACCACCAAAACCTGATACGACATTAAAGGATTTGAGCTGTTAATAAGACGTAAAACACAAACACTAAAAATCTTTTCATGAAGGGCCCAAAGTACCGAGAGACTCCGACCATCAACCTCAATGTAAATGTCAACATACTAATTGATTCTGTGGAAGACTATGCCAGACCATGGATTAGTTCTATCGATTTTGAGTCAGAGTTGAGGTTTAGTTGACACTTCGGTATTCTCGTCTTGTTGTTGCTGGTTTTGTTGGGTTTTTAAACGTTATTTTTTATCTCCAACATATCGAACTTCGCCAAGAAATAAGGAAATACCGAAGAGTCAACAAAAACCATAACTCGAACTTAACATCGATAAAACTAGGGCAGAAAAGGAAAGATTAGCTTGGTGACCGTTGAAAAAGAACAAGGACAATGCGACCATGTGTGCCGGAAGGGTAAGCGTCTTCTGCTTTATCGACGAAACCTATTATGTAAATCTATGTCCAGTCCAAATGACGTCACGTCATCACATTGACAACTCGATTAGTGACAACAAAACCACAAGGAACTCTAATGAGCATAATCATAACATCGACCTTTATATCATGCAAAGGAATAGCATATTGCCTGCGAGATTCTAATGCCAAGCATGACACTTGTCCATATCCTTCATTTTATCTTCAAACAGATCCTATGATTGTATTTAAAGCGCTCGCTTGGTAGGTCAGTACCTCAGCATTTGTGTGGATGGCATCAGCATGAAATCGTAACAAAACAATGTATAACAATCTTCTTACTTATGAAAGGGTTATAATAATAATAATAACAATAATTTGAGGTTCTTATATACTGCTTTATCACAACCTAGTTCGTAGGTCGTCTCAAAGCGGTTCACAAATTATTCTCCGTGGATATAGGGCCTTTGCAACCAGCCAATATCTTTCTCAACTCCCTGGGGAGCATACAGCCGATGCTGCCATTTTGGCGCTCACAGTTAGCATTCTACAATTCTAGCACTGCCCAACCACGTACTCGTTTACATCTGAGTAGACTGGAACAAGCGGAGTAGAGTATCTTGCTCAAAGATACAACACAGTTTCGTGACGAGAGTCGAACTCGCAACCCTTCGAGCATGTAGTAAAAATGAAGTGATCAAGGTTATTTTACTGTGATATATATGCAGAAAGGCATGTTTAATATGTATAAGTAACCCAACATATTAGTTTTCTTTGATTTGGATATCAATTTTGCAAATCAGATTTATTTGTGATATAGTTTTAGACTATATTTGTTGTTAAGTCTCCGTACAAACGATTACAATATTGTATAGACAATTATATATTACCAATATACCAGACAATATTAATTATCTCTGGGTTAGGAGGGGTCTACGGGCTCATAGACCCCGTCTGGTGTTTATAGACACCGAGCCGAAGGTTACTAATATAGACGCTGTCAAGATATCCAATCAGAAAGAGTGTTACAAATTAGAAGGGTGACAAAAGCATATATATCACCAAACAATATCTCAACATAATATTACAATCATTAATATCATTTACATACAGATTACAACCATACAGATTACAACATACAGATTACAACCTTACAGATTACAACCATACAGATTACAACATACAGATAACAACCATACAGATTACAACCATGCAGATTACAACATACAGATTACAACATACAGATTACAACCAAACAGATTACAACATACAGATTACAACCATACAGATTACAACCATACAGATTACAACCATACAGATTACAACATACAGATTACAACCATACAGATTACAACCATACAGATTAAAACATACAGATAACAACCATACAGATTACAACCATGCAGATTACAACATACAGATTACAACATACAGATTACAACCACACAGATTACAACCACACAGATTACAACCATACAGATTACAACATACAGATTACAACCATACAGATTACAACATACAGATTACAACATACAGATTAAAACATACAGATTACAGCATACAGATTACAACCAACCATACAGATTACAACCATACAGATTACACCATACAGATTACAACATATTACAACCATACAGATATCAACCATACAGATTACAACCATACAGATTACAACCATACAGATCATCATTACACATGCATTTAAAATACTGAATGTATAAATCTTACAGTAAGTTTCTTTAGTATTCTTTCTCTTCTTTTCGTGTTTGTATACTGCATACTGTAATAATACTTGAATTCGTATGACAAAAATGATGTTTGTACCTACAGAGATAGACTGAATATTTACTGGTTTTAAAACAATGGGAACAGTTGTCCAAGAACGGCCGAAGGTCAATCGTCCAGCGGGGAGGGAATATGCACTAAATAGCATGGTCACTTCAAAGGAATGTTATGAATATGGCATGTATGTAGTACATAGGGTTGCGTTCTCAAAAACCATCAACGGCCAATAAACGATATAATGTACCTGTATGCAACACATTGTATATACACTACTGTAGCAAATATCGATATCAGCCTAACAACTGCCAATAAATTCCTCCGCGATGTCTACCTAGATACAACATGATACACTTATATGACAACCACGATGCATACATCAAAAGTATGGTTAGCATATCGACAAGAAAACAAGAACATTAAACATAAGATATTTTCATTACTATTTAAAAATTCATTTAGAATTACAAGCTAACGCGTTAAAATGAGATTTGACGACATTTATTAAACAGAAACGCTTTTAGATAATTCATTTCGGAAGAAAATCATTTATAAAATGTCATATTACAGAGTTGTCAAGAAAACAAAGCTTTGAAAACGAGCCCGTCAATTACAGTGTAGAAAAGAATTCTGGGTATTTTGGCAAAAGATGGTTTATGCCGAGGAGTCATGTATGTCTCACGCATACTACTGTTTGTTGTCAGTAATATCTAGTATAGCTGAATCATTTATTATCGATCCTTATTAGAGCTAAGTGCAAATAAAATGTTCAAAGAACAAGTTTTTGGTGTTTTTTTCAGGAATATTAGTAATTATCTAGTATTTAACGGTGGTTTTTTTTATTATATTTTCAAAATTTTATGACATAAACATATATATAAATATACATACAATGTACATGGGCGTCAATAATCGCCTTTAAATAATGTACATACTGTTCAAAATATTCTATCAAGTATCAGTATTCGTCTTAAATATATATTAACAAAAAAGTATAAATTCACATTTTGATATAAAAAAATAAACTTCCAGATATTCTTGTCCGTACTCTATTCTAATTAAAATTGTATTTAACGTTGGTAGTGAACTATTTGTGAGAGCAACCTGCCTTTGCTGTCCCGTATTTTTCCGAGAGAACAAAATATGTATTTTTTTAATAAATCTATATGTTTGTGTGTCAGACTCACACGTAGTTTTTCCGAACAATTAATCAATTGCCACATTTATAAAATCCGGCTAAAGTGAGGATGATTTAATTCAACATTCAATACCCATGCCAATCTAATTAAAATTATATCTTCACATCGCTCCCGTTTACTGATTTGTCGCGTTGAAGATCTAACAACATCCCGTAGGGGGTCATGTTCAGGCGACCTTTGCATTAACCAATCAGATGAGAGCTTACGCATTTATGTAAGAGATGATGTAATGATATCGGAACACACTTGCTATACTAAAAGACCGAGAGGTGTCAAATGAGCATCGAAAATGGCGGCGCCCATGAACACCACGCCGTGTCTATCTCCAAGACAACGTTTGTATAATTTGTGGGTTTTGCTTTGAAATAAGAGAGACTTCCTCTTCTGGTGATGTTGTCGTTAAATAATTTAACAACCTGAAACTAAAATAACCAATGACAGGCTTCGCAATATTCAAACTATATCACTTGACAAGACGAAAATGTGGATTTTGGGCTACGAGGTGTCTGCATTAAATGCCACAGGTCCTGCTTTCTGATTGGTTGAAAGAAAGAGTTATGTCTCGTTTTGATTGGCTTGTTATAAATACGATAATGTATTCATGTTGACCTCTGGCGTGACCCTCTACGGGATGTTGTTAGATCTTCAACGCGACTTATCAGTAAATGGGAGCGATGATATAATTTTAATAAGATTTACCCATGCAGGGGGCGAAAGTGAGAATATCAAATTAGGCTCTTGGTGATTTTTATTTTATCATTTACTGAGTCACATGTTAAAAAAATCCTATTTAATATGAATCCATTACAGTCAAACTTGTCACTGTTCTTCCATAAGGCAATACTCAGACTAAATAAGATAATGAACATATTTGATTAAGTTACGAAAAGTTTTAAGTGTTATAGACGATTCACTCATTTTGTTTTAATTGAATTCAATTTTTCGGTTATATCACTGATTCAAAAGGCTACGTCACAGTGTTATCAATCTTATAAGAATAAGTATATGCACACCAAGTGTACAATTTCAATTAAACGATTGGTTCCTGATTATTTAACTTTATTATAAAATTCAAAACGTGCACTATTGTCGATTTCTCTCTATAAAAAGAGGTGAGTCATCCTTATGGTGCTCCTACTCTTATTTGCCATCTCGTTTACCGTCAAACCAAGTTATAACGACAACATGTCTCCTAACAAATGGTAAAGTAGCAACATAACAAGGTTATGCTGTAATAAGTCAACGTTCCCTTCAACAACCAGTACAACCATTTTTTCTCAAAAAATATTTTAATCATGACGTCACATTTACGACTGTCAAGCGTATTCCGTCTTTTCGTATTGCAAAGTGATCTGCTCTTGTGAGCAGGTATTGATTGTTACGTCATTTGTTAGTGAGAGTTACGTCATATTTTTTTTAGAAAACTACACACAAACTAATGACGGTACAATCAATACCTGCTCAAAAGAGCAGATACAAATGTACATGTAACTCTGCAATACGAAAAGACGGAATATGGTCATTAAGGTCATTTAAGGACGTTTTTACGGTAGAATGTTAAGGATAATTTTGTTTTACACAAATATTAAGAATAAATATAACAACACAATAAAAAGGTAAGGAAATCGAGATTGAAATTTGAAACCCGATACCTTTCACATCCGGGTTATTCCACCTCTTCGCAGATCAACTAATGTACGCTCATAAAAACCTTTAAATTTTATCATTTATACAATATTTATCAGACTTCAAAAAAATAAAAATTCTGCGACCTTATCTCCTTTTGTAAAACGAAATTATAATAGTACATTTGTGAAAAAGGCCTTGGATAGTTGAAAATATCAATTAATTAATCTGTTAATTGGTAAGCATAGAAAATCCTTCCTCGGGCCTATCAGCCCCTGGGAGGGATTATTTGTATCCAACAATTCCTTATAATTGTTTATCATTTGGTATTTCACAATGATGAAATATCCTCTTTGTGAGTTTGAAATTTACTCACATTCTTATTATAAGGGTAATTTGTTTGTTTATAAGACTTTCTTTTTTAAAGATCGCTCAATATGTAATAAGTAAACCATACATATATATCAACTAATTACTACATCAAACGATACGGGCTCCATCTGGGCACAGTTGTTCATAAGTTGGTTAACTTAATCACCTTTTAACGACATTTTTCAACCTTTAATGATTTCATCAATGTACAAGGTAACACCTCACAATTTTGCATGTAAATTAACTGTACTAATTGTATGATACCTGGCAAGTTTGAACTACTCCGATGGTGGTGTTTTAAAGATATGCAAAAAATAACATTTGCGCTAATCACTGATTAAGCTAATCACTTTTTGAACAACTGGGCCCTGGTATTCTCTCGATACGTTAGTGTATCGTGCTAACAAAAAGTTAACGTTCATTGTCAGATTTCAAAGTGCTTTTCCTCGTCTGATTATATGAACCCTATATACAGTTGCCGGTCTAATCTGCCCGTCAGACAGAAATATTCAGTGACGTGTTACCCTGTGACTGAGGTATTCTCGGTGTACTTTTAAAGACGGAGAATAGTGTTCTGTCCAGTCAGGTAAATTGAGTGGTTTTACGTCCGCTTCACTACCGAGCAGTTCGGCCATGCATTATACGATCCCCCCATGCAAGATGATATAGAGGTTTCCCGTTAAATACCCTATTCATTTCACAAGTATGGCAGAATATTAATATTTTGCACTAGTGCGAAATACCAGTCAAAATATTGGTATATTCTGCCACACGAGTGAAAAAAAATGGTATTTAATGAAAAAAACATAATTGTTTCTCCCTTTTTATTTAGTTTACATTATTTAGAAGTAAAAACACGAAAATGTTGCTGTTTGAAAAGTGCGGAAATTACTAGCGTGAAGCATACGTTTTTTATCACACTGATAATGTCTTATCTTTCATTGGTAAAAAAAAGAGAATAAGTAGCGGAGTAGGAGGCGCGGTAGTCTAGTGGTAGAACGCCGGGCTCGTGACCGAAGGGTTGCGGGTTCGAGTCATGGTACTGTGTTGTATCTTTGAACAAGATACTTTACCCCGCTTGTTTCAGTCTTCTTAGCTGTAAATAGGTGCTAGAATTGTAGAATGCCAGCTGTGGGCGCCGAAATGGCAGCACCGGCTGTATGCTCCCTTGGGAGTTGAGAAAGATATTGGCTGGTTGCAAAGGCCCTATATAAGCACGGATAATTTGTGAACCGATTTGAGACGCAGAATCGGGAATTGTTTTACGTGTCTTCAACGAAAAGGACAATGAAGAGATCAACATTGATCTGCTGCCCACAATGTAACACTCGTATATCTACAACTTGTCTTTTCTAATCGCACGTTCTCACGTTCCTATTTTTCCCATTGTGGTGATGTCTTCCTTGGTACATGTCTGTATGTGACCTTATCTGCTTCAAGGACATAAAACTCCATACAAACATATTTGTTTTGAAGTCTCAGCAACAACAAAAAGCATATTCGTTTTTTCCACAAAAGACGCAACTGTAAATTAATAGTTGCATGATGACATTAAAGTTAAGTCGTTCGTCATAACACGGCTGGATGATCGATCAGCCATTCCAGAAAATGAGGTATAAACGTGGCTTGTGGTGCTTCTGCACTATAGAAAACCACTAATAGGGTCCCTTTACATGAACATGCATGTATTTCATTTTTTCCATTATTCTATGTTTGTGCAGCAGAAAGACAGATGTTGACGTCAATTGATTTGAATATGTATTTTAAACGACCTTTTTTTGTTCCTGTTGACGTTTGTCTGCTAGTAAACAGAATATTGATGCTAAGTAATTTAAGAATATTGATGTTGAGTAATGTAAAAATAGTTTTTAACATTTTTAATAAATGGTACATTTTTCCATCAATAAGTCTATATGAATAGGAGTAACTATTAGTAATAGTCTATTCATTCATGTCTTTATTCCTCCAAATTTGAAGAGTTCCAATGACATATATATGGGTTACAAAGATAGATACACAAAGGACATAAGTATAAGGTAAAATGAAAAAGAAAAATCCGTGGAATCAAACAAAAAAAGTTACATGATTACACAATATATGAGGTACACAACGCTAACTATAGACATACACAGGACTATATCAAAAAGCATGGGAACATGTATGTAAAGACAGGACTGTCAAATTGCCAGGATGAACCAGATATAATACGAACGCATATGGCTCACATATCTGGCAGACAATCGTCGTTAATTAAACGTAAGAAGGTATACTTTCTCGGCATAAATACAACAATCTCTTGCAAAAGCTTTCATGGCAGCAGATGGACTGCCGAGGATCGTCGCAATTTGCACCTCCCTACATGAGTTAGCAAGAACAACATACACATGCACCGGACATTCCTTGACTATCTTGTTTAAAAGTTCATCACGTAGAGTTAGCAATGTGGGACTACGGCAGTCTAATATGCAATGCGGAACTGCAAGATATTGCACTGGGCACATGATAGTTCACAATTAGGTGGAATACGCCATAGCTTTGCAACGTTTTTACACGTTGTGTTGAGATTAGGGAAACATTTAGATAGGTACCATAGTGGCGAAGGGCTGATCTCACACTGTAGGTGTTTAAATCTTAAGAACTCATCACGAGTATTGAGACGTTCACTCCATTGCGAGGAGTACTTACCTAATACGACACCTATTGTGAAGTGTTTCCAATAGTTTTTGACCGGGACAAACCAAGTTTGAAAAAATTGGTACAAAAAGTCTTGTAGATCATAATTGTGAAGTATGTTCCAGATGTCTAGCCGTTACAACAAATGCCAAAATATACATGAAAAAGTCGCAGTAAGAACAATCACTTTGCTGTAAAACGTGCATCTGTTCTGCATAAAGCAGAGAAGAATCGAAGTTTCGATAACTCAACGTTTAGACGTATGGATGTAAGTCCAAGCATACTAAGGACAATATCTGATCAATGCGCCGCGAAAAACCTTGAATGTTTCAATGCGATTCCATTCGGTCTCGGAAAGTGAATACCAGAGTTCACAGCCAAAAAGGCTACTTGGCATTACAATTGTTTTATACAGCTTAACACCGGTCAATGGGTTGATTCCAGTACCAAATAAGTTGCAGTTAAGCAAGGCAAAACATTGACCACGTAGCTCGTGAACAATCTCATTGACATCTGAACACCCTGTTTGAACTTATTCAAAAAGATACCGACATTTTTACAATGTATAGATTAAGGGAGTGCTTCATTGCCGAGACTCCATCTGCGTGTTATCTTTGAAAAGACACTTTTGCTTTCATTAAAAACAATTACGGTAGATTTTGATGCGTTGTAACTAATTCGCCACTTACAACTGAAACTGTAGCAGATATCCATGAGACAGTTCAAGCCATGTTTACAAAGAGACAGAAGGGAAATATTATCTGCTTGAGTTGGACAAGTAACATTTACATCATGCATAAGTAAAGAGTACTGTGAATCACATAACTCATCCAGTAAATCATTAATAAAAACTGTATACAGCAATGGAGAAACAATGCTTCCCTGACGCGTAGCTTGACATATCTTAAACCAGTTAGAAATAAAACCTTGGTGCAATACTGCGCTGTACATATTTGAGTATAATGAAACAATGATATTGATATACTTTGTCTTTAGACCTAAACTGTGAAGTTTGAAAAATAGGCCGTTATGCCAAACACAGTCAAATGCTTTGGCAGCATCAAGAAAACATCGAAAAACTATTTAATTTCGCTTTAGTCTACATGTATCCCGTCAGGGGCCTAAAATAACTATGGTGTATTCACTACTTGAGTCACGTTTGAATGCTTCCGCGTTAACAATGTAGTCCGTCCTTACAAAGAGAAAAAACATATTTCGCTATGTTCATTATATATTATTAAACAACATTTGGTATCAAAAACATCAGTGCAATACATATAACAACAAAACAGAATAGACACAAAATGAACGATTATACCACTTGCATTAGCGAATGAATACATCGATGTGTGAAAATTACGCCAAGTGTCGAGTAAAGATGCCAGACAGAGGATCGGACGAGATAGAAAAAGTCTAGCACTGGGAATAAATCGGAATATCCCTGTCTGAGGTGCGAGAATTACCCGTTAAGCAAAGGCAGGATTCATACACTTTGACAGGTCGATACTGCTATAAATATTGGTAAAACTCACATGTAAACCTTATATAACGATTCAGAACTAAATCTGAATTACTGACCTAATTACCTTTGACGAGACCTAAATGGATGATAAGGTCATTTGACGAAGTGAAAAAAGGTCTACTTTGATTGGCTCTCTGCAACAAAATACTAATTTGAAAATTCTTCTTCTTTGTATATCTAGATATCATGTGTCCGAATATACATTCAAAACTCATGAATATGGCTGATTCGTCTTTATTTAAATAACGGGAAAATCTCGCTCATAGGCCTATATACTTAGATATGGTCTTATCTAATTTATGAGCTTTTTTAATGCTATCGATTTTCGTTAAAGAAAAAGCGGGGAATGCCATGTGTTAAATAGTCCATCATTGCAATCAGTGTCAAGAATATTTATGATATTTGTCCCAATTTGTTAAAAATAAAATGAAAAGTTTAAATTTATTGCTTTATTTTCTATCCTTATTTTGATTGATTTAATAGGGGCGTAATAGACATGTCATATTAAATAAAAGTTGAATCATAACTTATAC
This sequence comes from Mizuhopecten yessoensis, assembly GCF_002113885.1. NCBI lineage: Eukaryota > Metazoa > Mollusca > Bivalvia > Pectinida > Pectinidae > Mizuhopecten > Mizuhopecten yessoensis. The sequence goes on from NW_018408312.1 coordinate 305,751, forward strand.
GACGATAAACTGCATAACATTGCTACTTCTGAACGACGAGATACGATATACAGCCACATGTAATTACGTTCCCCGTAACAAACAAACCTGCATTAAAGAGAAAGTCGTTTTACAAATATATTACCTAAATATATTATTTGAGGTATAATAGTCATTTACGATTTTTTTTCTTCTCCAGGTTCTGCAGTTTTCTTCAACGTTAAGACTATCTGCGCGCTTCCCACCAGGCCAACAGGAGAAATCAATAAAGGTTGTATAAACTGTTTCATAATTGATGAAAATTAAAAATATATATATATATTATATTTACTTTTATTCATCGCGTTATTTTAATAATATTTCAATTTCCAACATATCGTTGTATATAGATGAGGAACCCTTGGCATTCCAGTCTCATTACTGCTTCTCTAGAATCGGAACATTGTGCACTAAACAATAATTATTCTATATGGTATCATATTTAATAACTCTGATATTTATTTATCAACTTCTAATATATCACGCTAACAGGACGTAACACGCCTAGTGATATTATTGGTTGGGAATCACGAACAATGGGAGGTCAGTCACATCTCGTTTGAACCCTATCTCACTTGTTATATGTATTGATATCCGTGGTATGCTATTTCCTGTTTTTAATTTTACCTGTACCAGACTACTACAGAATAATCATTTCCGTAATTACCACGAGTGGTCAGTTTGTTTGTCTGGAGTTCGACGTCCTCGCAACAGCCGGAGCCGTTTGAGCACGAGTGGTCAGTGACCGCAATTGTGTTGTACAATGTGATGTCCAGTTATTGAAAGGGTGGCACCAGCGCGTGTGACCTGTCTTGCCCTAGGTATGTTATGACAGGTTTTCTTACCTGGCACAAACAGGAATGCACCTGTGAAATGTGGGATGATGAAATGTTTATGTGGATACAGGTTAAATCTACTGAGAGATATGCAATGTAGGTAAAAATGCTGTCACCTTTTATGTTTGTAATACATATACCTGGTCCACAGAAACAGAGACGCAGGTAAAAGCTATTCTACAGGAACATGTATAAGTTTAACAGTTCATTGAAACTTATATTGCGTTAACTTTCATTTTTCTTACATTAATCTTTCGAATTTGATTTTGTGTATTCATAGAAAGTCCTACACTACTTTGATACTTATTAACAATATGCTATAGAAACTTTATTTATTTGACAACAATTATGAAAATAAGTCAACACAAATTATATCCATCACTCTTGTTAGCCTGGATGTTAGCGCGCTGGGGTCTTAATGTGGGAGGAAACCGCAGTACCCGGATAAACCCCACGTGGTCGGGCAGGTACCCCCATACCTTTTCACGTCCGATCGAGGAATCGAACCCCGGCTACCTTGGTGAAAGGCGATTGCTTTATCCACTTCGCTACCCGACCACCAAAACACCAAATTTGTTATACTATTAATAATATAGAACAAAATTTATATGCAATATGAAAATATGAAACCTACGGAATCCGTATTTACCTTGCCTGGTGCTATACATACATGTACAGTGTAACTTCGAGTAACTGGTCCTACTTATCAATGCTAATTCTGAAGAACAAAAATCGAAATCCAGTTGTACGGTATAAATAAAGCGTCAAAGTTGCAGAAAATACAAGACGAAATGTTCGTTTAATTTCTCACATAGATCTAAATGATTACAATCATTTTTTAAATTTAGCAAATGGAAACCGTTTATCTAATGCTTTGTGTTTGTTTACCTAAGCGTTATCTTTTTTGATGGCCTTTTAAGATAGATTTCTTAATAAAGTATAGGCTACAAGCATATCTAGTTTCAAACTACAAGTTAAGCGTTTCTCTTATCTTGATACATTAAAAATAATTCACTTGTAAAATGTCGAAGTGAATGTTGACGCAATCCCAGTGATCTATGAAATTCCGACGAAAGATAAAATTTCTTATAATATACAAAAAAACATATATATACAATGTTGTACTTTGTAATTGAACAGTTTTATGTTTTTTTCTTCTGGCTCTTTTTCGTGCTGGTACATGTTTCAACTACACATGTACCTTGCGTTACATGTACAATTTTTCAAAATATGCAAGAAACGATACATCCTTCAGATTCATGTGCATCTTAAAACTGTGGTGTACATATCCCCTGTTCCCGTACGTAAAATAGGGGGATAAGGAAGTGTCTTTAAAACTATAATTGAACTTGAAATCGACATATCTAGGGCAAAATAAGAACAAATATTTACATAAAGACTCTTGAAAAAGTACAAGCATCATGAGACCATGCGTTCCGGAAGGGTAAGCGTCTTTTGTTTCATCGACGTCACGATCCATGTAAATAAAGGTCAAATACTATGTAATGTCACGTCCTCGTGGTGAGAACCAGGGTAGTGACAACAACAAAAAATAAGCAAAATGGCCGTCATATCAAGCCAAGACATAAACAGTTTCTCAATGAGATTATGTTGGCGACCATAACACTTGCCAATAGTCGTCATCAACTTAAACAAAACTTAACTGAACTTTAATCATTTTAAAACAATTATGAAGCAAGTTATTTCAACTTATATTAATTACTCTTGTTGGCCCGGATGTTAGCGCGCGAGGGTCTTATTCTGAAAGGAAACCCGGAGTACCCGGAGAAAGCATACGTGGTCGGGGACGTGATCCCATACCTTTTCATGTTCGATCGGGGAATAGAACCCCGGCCGGCTTGGTGAAAGGCAGGTGCGTTATCCTCTGCACCACCCGAGAATCTTTTGAAACCCTGTCTTTTAACTTTGTCAGTCCATGAATAGCACATACCTTATAAAGCATGATATTCGTAACAAGCTCTTGAAAACCGAATTCATACACAATGAAGGTTGGAAATATCTGGAATGTTACTATCAAGAAAAGGAAAGATCACGTTGATGCTACAGATAAGCAACAAATCGTCCTCCTTGATCATGTTTTAACGTAAGATCAAGTAAAACGACTGAAGTAAAAGGGTATATAGTGTTCTTAATATCAGACAGTGAGAGGATTTTAAGTTATGACGCAATTCAAAGTAACCGCACAAGTGACAAATGTGACTATGTAAGGAATGCACGTTAAGTGTCCGAGCCGTGATAAAATTAGAATGAGCCATTAATTAAGGCTTTCTTACAAATTGGTTTGCACATTTTCGCTTTTTAAAGACAGAAAACGAGAAAGAACGCCATTTTTTTTTATTAAGAGATAGAATGACACATACTAATTAATGTGTAATGTGTATACAACAATTGCCTGCGTCCATCTTTTTTCCTTTTAAATCCTATTAAAATCAGGGTAATATGTTTTCAGAAACATAAATTAATGTTTAAAACGTGTGAACTTACCTGTAGTCATGTTCATCACTCCTCCAATTAACCTGATATATGTATATGGACGTACATGTATAGGTTACCTTACGGTGACATTGAAGTTTTTTACATGTGTTGCCACGGACACATAGGGATGAGTGTTACTTATGTATTTAAACCTAACTAACCTCTGTATGTTCGGGGGAAATATCTGCATGTCGCAACACATGGACACTTGGGGATGTTTGCTACCTTACTGGGACATGGAGAATAAAAGAGATATACCAACTTACTGTGACCCTCCTTCAATAATATAGAGACTTATAGGTATATGCTAACGTACTGTAATACGGAGACTTACGGATGTTTGCTACCTTATGTTGTATTCCTGTTTAAACAAACATGGAAAATGCATAAATAGTTTAAAATACTGATTAATCAAATAACATGATTTAATTAAAGAAGTTGTCTGAAAACAGTACATTTAACAATATAAAATATTCCGGATATTTTGTACAGCCATTTTCTAAAATTACTATCTCCACAAATCCGGATATTATGCAATAATTTGCCTTGTATGTTAGTCTTCCAGTAAAAAAAAACAATAAAATGGATGCATGCCGCTGAAAATACTATGTTTAATTTGTCTGATTGCTACAGATATATGTCTTGGAGCTGTTGTAAAGGTACAATGTGTATGCGAGACATTTATTATTACGACTGATACATGAACTTATGCAATAACATTCTGTAACTGAATCGTGCTGAGCGCGGCCACGTGGTTTTCCATGATACAAAGCAGAATCAGGTACCCTGGATCTTCCATATAGTTAGGGGATTATATTACCAATGTTGACTTTGCGGGCAGCCCCACACTTACACAGCTTAGTGCTCCTACATTGACTTACGTGTATCAAGTCTTGTGTAAATTCATCGGAAATAGGCGGGAATTACGATCGTCCAGCTGACAAACTGGGGAATTTGTTGTAAAAAATACAAAAAGATGATTTTTTGTCAAATTTAACACTTTCACATTTTCTGAGCGTGTGGCATTGTTCAAACCTATCACAACAATAAAATAATGAAAAGAAAATTGCTAATCAACCCTACAACTATTTTAATTATCATAAAATATCTACAACATGTTACAAAAAACGTTTTTTATTGAAAATGTATGGATAAAAGTTACTAAATACAAGCAAAATGCAAACAGGACACATATTTTCATAAAATAAGAGTGAACAATTGAGCCAAATACACACAGTCTTTATAATTCATTTATTTTACATTTTACAATCATTTTGATCCTAAAGAGAGTTGTCTACTTTGATAAAAAAATCGGAACTTTTTGCAGAGGGATAGAATTTATACAATGACACTTATTTTCTTTACTATACCAAAAACGACGGAAATAAATTACTATATTCAATTGTCAATTTACTGTTCTTTTATGGAACAAAATTATTCTCAATCATGTACACTTTGGACATCATTCCATAGCCCGCTTACGCACGGTTTATTTACATGTCAGGTACATATGTAACCATAGGCTATCGCATGCCGTTATCACGTGCACGCACATGCACTTGCATTTCATAGGGATCTTGATATTTTACAAACCACTATTTTCACAGAGTTATTGTAATTGCATTTGTGAAACGATTTATCTGAGAGAGCATAAAGTCGTAGCGACCAAGAGCTTGTGTTTTACTGTTAGCACGTGATATGTACATGTGAGGTTGGTAAACAAAACACATCAGTCTGCATAACATGCGCCTCATATACGACCTTCTTGAAGTCGTCTGATCGTATGTCAGTGTTTTCCCGTATGATGTCTTTGTATCATAAGCTTTATTTCTGAAGTACATTATTTACGTCTTATTACACATGTCCAAGTCTCGATATCGGGTGTTGACATATCATCGTCACGCACGTGTCTAATTGTTTACCCGGTGTTACTATAATTTACACTACGGTAATGGAATGCCCCATACGCAATACGGAAATGACGACACAAAAATATGACAAGAAAACAGTGTATTACGAAGGATGGGAAGTCCTTAACTAAACTTTATTTATTTTAAAACAATTATGAAGCAAGTTATTTCAACTTATATTAATTACCCTTGATGGCCCGGATGTTGGCGCGCGGGGGACTTATTCTGAAAGGAAACCCGGAGTATCCGGAGAAAAACTACGTGGGGTACGTGATCCCATACCTTTTCTCGTTCGATCGGGGAATCGAACGAACCCTGGACGCCTTGGTGAAAGGCAGGTGCGCTATCATCTGCGCCACCCGAGCATCAATTTGAATCTTTTGAAACCCTGACTTTTAACTTTGTCGATCAGTGATTAACACATATTTTATAAAGCATGATATTCGGAGCAAGCTCTTGAAAACCGAATTAAGTTCGACAAATCCACAAATGAAGGTTGGGAAAAATCTGGAATGTTACTATCAAGAAAAGGAAAGATCACGTTGATGCTACAGATAAGCAACAATTCGTCTTCCTTGATCATGTTTTAACGTAAGATCAAGGAAAGCGGCTGAAGTAAAAGGGTCTGTAGTGTTCTTGAGATCAGACAGTGGGGGGATTTTAAGTTATGATGCAATTCTAAGTTACCACACAAGTGACAAATGTGGCTATGTAAGGAATGCACGTTAAGTGTCCGAGACGTCATAAAATAAGGAGGAGGCCATGAATTAAGGCTCTCTTACAAATTGGTTTGCACAATTTTGCTTTTTAGAGACAGACAACAAGAAAGAACGACATGATTTGATTAACGGATAGAATGACACATACTAATGGCTAATGTGTATAAATGCTTCCATCTTTTTTCCTTTTAAATCCTATTAAAATCAGGATAATTTGTTTTCAGAAACATGAATTAATTCTTAAAACGTGTGAACTTACCTGTAGTCATATTCATCACTCCTCCAATTAACTTGGTATATGTATATGTCAGCTCAGAGCGATATGGAGACTTAGGGACGTCCATGTATAGGTTACCTTACGGTGACGTTGAAGTTTTTATATGCGTTGACACGGACACATAGGGATGAGTGTTACTTATGTATGTAAACCTAACTAACCTCTGTATGTCCGGGGAAATATCTCACTGCATGTCGTAATCCATGGACACTTGGGGATGTAAGCTACCTTACTGGGACAAGGAGAATACAAGAGATATCAGGGGCGGATCCAGGATTTCCTAAAAGGGAAATTTTCTCAATAGTCAACGGTGTGCTGCCGAAGGGAGCAGTCCGAGCGCGTAGCGCGAGGAG
>NW_018408312.1:314776-357631 GCF_002113885.1 Mizuhopecten yessoensis
GTATGTTACCTTACTGTGACACGAAGACTTAAGGATGTATGTTACCTTACTGTGACACGAAGACTTAAGGATGAATGTTACCTTACTGTGACACGAAGACTTATGGATGTATGCTATCTTACTGTGACACGAAGACTTAAGGATGTATGCTTCCTTACTGTGACATGGAGACTTACGGATATATGTCAACTTACTGTGACATAAAGACTTAAGGGTGTATCCTTCCTTCAATAATATAGAAACTTATTGGTGTATGCTAACTTACTGTAACACAGAGACTCAATGATGTATGTAACCATATTGTGACATGGATACTTAAGGATGTATGATACATTATTGTGACATGCAGACTTAATGTTGTATGCTACCTTACTGTGACATGGAGACTTAAGGATGTACAATGCATGGTACCTTACTGTGACATGGAGACTTAATGATGTACATTATGTATGTTACATTACGGTGACATGGAGACTTAAAGATGAATGTTACTTTACGGTGACATGGAGACTTAAGGATGTGCAATGCATGGTACCTTACTGTGACATGGAGACTTAATGATGTACATTATGTATGTTACATTACGGTTACATGGAGACTTAATGGTGTACAATGCATGGTACCTTACTGTGACATGGAGACTTACTGATGTATGTTACATTACGGTGACATGGAGATTTAAGGTTGTATATGTTACATCACTGTGACATGGAGACTAAAGGATATGTGCTACCTTTCTATGACATGGAGACTTAAGGATGTATGCTATCTCACTGTGACATGGAGACTAAATGATGTATGCTACCTTACGGTGACAATGACACTTAAATTGATTTTAAACTTTATTGGAATAGTTTATTATAAGAAAACAGAAGTACTTAGTAATGTACGTATCGAGAACCGGAAGTATGAGTCATTATGTACATAATATGCTAGGAATATGTTTGCAAAGCATTGGCAGGGCATATTTACCCTTGTTCCGTTTTGGGGAAAATGAAGAAAATCATATTCTGTTGAAAACAATAGAAGATAATAGTAATTTAGAAACTATAACACAGATCTTTTAACGTGAATGGTGGCATGCACCCTTCGCGAAATTTTAATATCTGATATTCCATGGATGTTAATTTAAAACTATAAAAGTAAGAAAAAAGAAAAGATATTCTGGTTTTATTTCATTTTCTATTATTTACTTATGTATTTGTAAGCATGATACTCCTTTGTCGTCATCTTATATCTAAATATCGTTAGCATTTACTTTGCACCAATCGGTATATGAATGTGCATCGTATATATATACATGTATTTGATAAAGGTACGAAAATTCTTAATCGTGATAGTCGCNTATACTAATGTAAGAGTTAAGGATGAATTTAACCCTACTGTGACACAAAGACTTAAGGATGAATGTTACCTTACTGTGACACAAAGACTTAAGGATGTATGCTATCTTACTGTGACATGAAGACTTAAGGATGTATGCTATCTTACTGTGACATGAAGACTTAAGGATGTATGCTTCTTTACTGTGACATGGAGACTTAAGGAGATATGTCAAACTACTGTGACATGTGAAATAAAGACTTAAGGGTGTATCCTTCCTTCAATAACATAGAAACGTATTGGTGTATGCTAACTTACTGTAACACAGAGACTCAATGATGTATGCAACCATATTGTGACATGGGGACTTAAGGGTGTATGTTACATCACTGCGACATGGAGACTAAAGGATGTGTGCTACCTTTCTATGACATGGAGACTGAATGTTGTATGCTACCTCACTTTGACATAAAGACTTAAGGATGTATGTACCTAACTGTAACATAGAGTTTTGGGGATGTATGCTACCTTACTGTGACATGGAGACTTAAGGATGCATGTTACATTACGGTGACACGAAGACTTAAGTATGTATGCTATCTTACTGTGACATTGAGACTTAAGGATGTACAATGAATGCCACCTTACGGTGACATGGAGACTGAAGGATGCATGTTACATTACGGTGACATGGAGACTTAAGGATGAATGCCACCTTACTGTGACATGGAGACTTAATGATGTACATTATGTATGTTACATTACGGTGACATGGAGACTTAAAGATGAATGTTACTTTACGGTGACATGGAGACTTAAAAATGAATGTTACATTACGGCTACATGGAGACTTAAAGGCGTATGTAACATCACTGTGACATGGATACTTGAGGATGTTTGCTATCTTACTGTGACATGGAGACTTAAGGATGTATGCTACCTTACTGTGATATACTAATGTAAGAGTTAAGGATGAATTTAACCCTACTGTGACACAAAGACTTAAGGATGAATGTTACCTTACTGTGACACAAAGACTTAAGGATGTATGCTATCTTACTGTGACACGAAGACTTAAGGATGTATGCTATCTTACTGTGACATGAAGACTTAAGGATGTATGCTATCTTACTGTGACATGAAGNTTACCCTTGTTCCGTTTTGGGGAAAATGAAGAAAATCATATTCTGTTGAAAACAATAGAAGATAATAGTAATTTAGAAACTATAACACAGATCTTTTAACGTGAATGGTGGCATGCACCCTTCGCGAAATTTTAATATCTGATATTCCATGGATGTTAATTTAAAACTATAAAAGTAAGAAAAAAGAAAAGATATTCTGGTTTTATTTCATTTTCTATTATTTACTTATGTATTTGGAAGCATGATACTCCTTTGTCGTCATCTTATATCTAAATATCGTTAGCATTTACTTTGCACCAATCGGTATATGAATGTGCATCGTATATATATACATGTATTTGATAAAGGTACGAAAATTCTTAATCGTGATAGTCGCCGTCCCCTCGGGTGTCGCGGATGTGACGTCACGTTCTTCTCCTCCTTGCGGGGGTGACAAATAACCCGCATGTCCAATCAATCATCCGAAACTTCCGGTCTGTAGAGGGACCTGCGGACATTGATATGCAGAAACGAGCTGAATCAAGTTTCATAATAAGCAATAAAAATCAATTTTATGTACAACGCCTATTGCTCGGAACCCAAATTAAGTAGTTGCACGCGGTGTCCCGTTCATGACTTCATTACTTTTCTGTTGAAACATCTCAAATTAACTTACGTCCGGGCTATTAAGAGTGATTAATATAAATATGTCAGTTGGTTTCATAGAGTAGTTATAAATATATTATTATTATTATTAGAATTGGATTCTGAACGGCCCAATCAACACATAAGAGATCATTAGGGCCAATAAAAAGTAGCTAAAAAACGTAAAAGGAAATGACATCAAACGAACGTAATGGTAAAAAACAAACGCCATCTTGAAAAGTAAAAACAGCTATGGTTAAGAATTGTAAAAATATTTACTGTTTCGAAACGAGATTTGAGATCTGTTATATTATTATAAGAAGGTTGTCTTGTTGGTTGAAAGGCAATGCAGACAACTAACATGTGTTTATAAATAAATAACGTTTAATTTAAAAAGGAAAGAAGATTCCAGAACGTTTTGATACATGTACATATATATGGATTGAACGGCGGTTTTTTAAATTTCCATGCCGGTATGAACGCAAATCGGTTACATCCATATTGCATGAAGCCCGCTGGGGCTCCATGTGGTACGTCACGAGAGTTTTTGCTTGCATACTCGAATGAAATGCATTTCTGCTGGTAATATTCATATACATGTAGTGGGTTGCAGCGCAAGTTGATGATATCCTCGTTCCTGTCGCTTTGCATTACGGGATACATTTCAGGAAGGAGTGACTGTTCGGAACCCTTTTTGCTACTGACTGGACGCTTATAATGACTTCGTTACCACTGGGTGCGAGACGTGTTAGTTATCAACAATCATGATTGACGTAAACTATTACTGTATATAATGTACAATTAACATACATTAGTACATAGCCCCATACAGCATCGGCATATACCCCTGCAGTGGCGGATCCAGAGGGGTTTTTTCGGCTTCAGGAAACCCTCCCACCCTGAGAATTTTCTTTAAAAATCACGTATTGATACCATTNACCAACCATCCCAAAAAATTCATCCGGCGACCCTGCAGGGCCGAGAATATTCCCAACGTGTAGGCAGTAATGGGGTTTCCCATCACGATTTATAAATAGAAAAATCATCATGTACACCGTACTTGCACTGATGCACAGGAACGTGTATGTATCGTGATGTTTACCTCGCTACAGGTAAACTACCGAAGTAAACAAACAAGGTTATATGTCTCTAAGTCCAGATTATACCAGAACCAAATAAGACTAGCGACAGAAGTGTCTGGTCGGCCGCCATTACATGTGGTCATTCATACGATAATGCAATGTCTGCTCCTATATACGCTACCCAAATCGTGATCCAGAAGAAAAAAATTGGCCGAACAAAAATGATGATGATTCCGGAAGCTAACTGTATTCTCCAATTGCAAAACTTTGTTTTCGTCGATGATTATTTTCCTTATAGATATAGCGATTCATGCTTGAGAAAAATATAAATTGTCTCGTCTGACATAATTGTCTTGCGGCACTTATAAGACCGCACAAAAATATTTATTATCCTGTGAAATGACAAAATTTACAGTAACCTTGTAAACATGAAAACGCCTTTAAATGAAAATAAACCGTACAACGCCCCATATGGTTTTACAAATAACAAGAAAATAACAAAATCAACAATATAATATATATCACGCATAAGATTAACTTTTCGAGCTTTGTTTGTTTCCAGTTTTCTCTAAGGAGGTAAATATGTAATAAGATTGACAAAAACAGTCCCTTTACTATATCGGCGTTTTAACTGTATACGGTTATAAAACATTGAGGTGCACACCAAACGGAGCTTTGATGTGTCAACCTATAAATGTAGTAGATATTGACATATGTACATATACACTATTGTTTTTAAGTCAAAGGCAGGGGAATGTGAAGTGCGCTGGCACCCACTCCCTCCCTTTGATCCGCCACTAAAGTTTATACAATAATCTGTCCATTTTTATTCATTTTTTTATATTTGTTTAAAATTAAAAGTATTTGTTTCATGAATATTTTTACTTTCAAACAAATAACACGTTTCACTTTCCATATCAATTTTTACATTTTAGACATATTTTTTTTTGTCGAGGTATACCTCTCCAGCGATCTGCCTCAATGGGTGATTTAAAGTTGTTATTGCACAATCTTATATTTGATAAGTACATGTACATATGTAAGTACAATGGTGTACTTATTTCGACAAATTATTGGCAGTTACAACGACACAGTGTGTATACACGTATGTATGTTTGTAGATTGTGATCTAAGAATGTCTGCCTATATATTCCGTCTACTTAACCACTATAAACCAATGCGGTTTTTGTCAGTTAGGTAATAAAACCGGACCTTGTTTTGTAGTTAATAACACAGGCGTTTGACAAGGGTGATCATTATCAGTGTAAGTACGGCCTAATTCACATATTATTTTTCATTACTATTCAATTTGTTTCGTTCGAATAAACGTCCTTTTGTCATAAATTGCCGTTAATGTTCATGAGGATTACTATTTTAACTGACAGCATATATTTCAGTAAACCGGAAATGGGTAATTGTGTCCGGTTAAACATGGTTTCAGATTTGTATATTTGAATATATGCACTTTTCGAACCGAATATTCTTCTATCCGGATAATTCAATAAACTAGACCTTTAGCTAAACCCTACTTTACACACATTAGTGTCGTTATTTGACTTTTATAATTAGAAATTTTGTAAATTCCGGACAATCTTGTACCCATATACGTTCATAAGCTATTTAACCTCTGTGACAAACAAATATTTATATTTTTAACACAGATATTTCTCTTAGTTATGTTTGCGTAGAGTAGGGTTCCCAAAATTGTAATACGTCGAAAGCCTGTGTCAAGACGGATCAGAATGTTATGAATGGCATTCCTTCTAGATCGAACGATGGCCGCACCCACATACGTTTAAAAAAGTCTTGTTAGCATAAAATTATTTTTCAAAATTTCAATATATCTGGTTATTTTATTTCTATTATAAATGAAAGCAGACTTCCTGATACGACTCATCTTCGAAATTCAAGATAAACATTTCTTTCTGTAGAGAAGATATTATCGAGAGAGGAACATGTTGATTTCGACAGTCTAATTAATACCTCAAAATAATTTATAATTCCTTTACTTTTCGCGCAAAATGTAGAGTTCACTATCGCGTGCATTTGATAGATTGGTCATACCATGAGTCATACAAGGTTGTTTTAAAGTACAAGATAACACGTTTTTATAAACGTACTTAAATGTAAACAAAACAGAAGTATTATTCTTGGTAATATGGTCGCTGTTCTTTTTTTTAATAAATAATGTTTCTCATATGTATCTGATTATTAGTTATATTATAGTTACACACACAGATATGAAGAACGGAATTAAGTTTGATTTTAATCAAATAAATCCCATGACCCTATCATCCTCGATATTCAAGGGTTTACGCTCACGTTCGCGCTCTGCACTGAGTATCGAGAATGATGACCATATATGGTAAAAACTGAAACAGACTTTTTCGGTTCAATAGGGACCAGTCGTTTAAATGCCGATATATACTGACATTTGTTGATGCAATAAAAATGTCAACTCTCCGTAAAAGTTGTACCCGTGTCAACCTGACTTAAATTACAGTAAAGCTTATAAAAATAGTTGGCGAACTAACAGTGTAGTCAAGTCTTGTCAAAGGGACATAACTCCCACGCAAGACATTTACTTGTCTGTCAACACCTAGACGTTGATAAATCTATTTCTATTATATGTATATGTCAGCTCAGAGCGATATGGAGACTTATGGACGTACCTGTATAGGTTACCTTACGGTGACATTGAAGTTTTTTACATGCGTTGACACGGACACATAGGGATGAGTGTTACTTATGCATGTAAACCTTACTAACCTCTGTATGTCCGGGGAAATATCCCACTGCATGTCGTAATACATGGACACTGTACTTGGGAAGGTATACTACCTTACTGGGACAAGGAGAATAAAAGAGATATACCAACTTACTGTGACCCTCCTTCAATAATATAGAGACTTGTGGGTATATGCTAACGTACTGTAATACGGAGACTTACGGATGTTTGCTACCTTATGTTGCATTCCTGTTTAAACAAACATCGAAAATGCATAAATAGTTGAAAATATTGATAAATCAAATAACGTGATTTAATTAAATAAGTTGTCTGAAAACTGTACATTTGACAATATAAAATTCCGGATATTTTGTACAGCCATTTTCTAAAATTACTATCTCCACAAATCCGGATATTATGTAATAATTTGCCTTGTATGTTAGTCTTCCAGAAAAAAACAATAAAATGGATGCATGCCGCTGAAAATACTATGTTTAATTTGTCTGATTGCTACATATTTATGGAGAATCTTAAGAACCGTTCACACATGTCTTTGAGCTGTTGTAAGGGTACACTGTGTATGCGAGACATTTATTTTTACGACTAATACATGAACTTATGCAATAACATTCTGTAACTGAATCGTGCTGAGCACGGCCACGTGGTTTTCCATGATACAAAGCAGAACCAGGCCCCTGGATCTTCCCAGTAGTTAGGGTATTATATTACCAATGTTGACTTTACGGGAAGCCCCACACTTACACAGCCTAGTGCTCCTTCATACTTACTTGACTTATACCCCCAGGCGTAACACTGAGGATACGTGTACCAAGTCTTGTATAGATTCATCGGAAATAGGCGGGAATTACGATCGTCCAGCTGACAGACAACCTCAGTCTTCCCATGATCAGACGGCTGAGATAGTTACCCCTGCTATGTCCACAGACAAGGTTTCAGTCAGAAAATTTTCCAGTTATTCCCACGAGGATGGTGAGAATTTCACAGTTTTATTACTTTTAATGGGCTTTATCTGGACCCAACGCCGGCTCGCAAAATTGCCGCGTTCCATATGCATTTATCTGGCCCATTACAGGTATGGTTTCATTCACTTAGCTCCGACGGCATGAATGGGACAATGCATGTACAGATGCCACCAAATCAGACGATAGTAGTGACACTAGTGCAAGTTCCAATGTTTGCCAAAAACCAAAGTTCATGTATTTACCGGTAACTTTTGCCGAAAATTATAAAGTTTCTGGTCTGCTTGATACAGGTTGTTCCATAAATGTCATGTCTGAATCACTACATGTATATAAATCAATATTTACATTTGCATGGCATTGTCACTATATAGCCTCTTTGAAAGCTGTGTCGTTGATGGGACTTTAGATACCATGCATCACGAGACACAATTCTTTGCGTATTAATACAACACTGACTGGAACTACAATATCCAATATAAATAAACATGACGGCTGCTGAAATATCGCCGGGCATTGTGAGATTTGACAATCTCATTGTAAATTTATGTGCAAAATAAAAAATAAAATAAAAAACACTTTTATTACAACGAAAACAAGACCAAGGTCTGCAATATCGTACAAAATGCACATCGTTTGAAATCACCAATGCCGGCAATGGAAACAATTTTAACCCTCATGCAATTTATCAGAAATATCGTCTGTTACACTGCACTGATCAACAGGGGTTCGTTACAAATGTCTGAAATACACATATTCTATAGACCTACTGACACATATGTTACAGACCTACTGATATGAGTCACAGCACACATAAACATTTCAGACATTTGTAACGAACCTGTGCTCCGTCGCAAGATCACTCACTTCAAACGCTATCAGTTTCACGCGTCTCGCATCCACGGTTCCTCAGTTTCTGACGACATGTCAAATAACGACGCTGTTATAGAATCTACTGACTGTTGTCAGGTTCCCATACAATCAACAAATAAATTCACGCCTGGATTTTTCACAAAATGAGCAAAGAGAAAAGTTCGAATTAACTTCCAAAAAAAAATCCCTCGTGGAGGGCAAGGTCGGATTTACGGTGTTCACTGTATTTTGTCCATGCGCGAAATTTGTTCCGGGGAAAAATCGAAACAATTTTAAATCTAATTTTCAGCGCAGAGTTCTATTGATAAACTTAAACCACCCTATAGACATATCATACGCAATTGTATTGATACTAAATTGTGGAATAAAATTGAAGTGTTTGTTTAAATTTCAAAGTACTACTTTGTTTGCCAATCAGCACGCGACAATACGCTGTTCAAACTATTGAACGAAATTGTGTGGACTGTCGATAAGGCGGGCATTTTTAATTTTAAATATAAATCATAAGTTAAACATAAGAACATAAGAGGCAGAGAAAACGTAAATATAAGTATTGAACTGTTTTTGTATGGTATTTATGATCTATTTGAATGACACAGCTTTGCAAGCAAACAAATTATAAATACCATAAAAATACCAGTTCAATGCTCAATTAACCCATTCACGTAAATCCCCCAGCAATAACTCTTCAAAATCCTCCATTAAAATTGCAGATTCCAGCCATATAAATGTTGTTGGAACAGCTAGCTTCAAAGCTTGTACTGAGAATGGGCATTGTACTTTTACTGTATATATCTTACCACAAACATCAAACCCATTCATTTTTGGAACAGAGTTTATTTATAGACACAAGATTGTATTGAATTTTGACACCATGAAAATGGCCTTTTCAAAGGGTAAGATGAAGGTGAAAAGCAAACATGAGATCCGCATAGAGCCCGATTCTGAATGTATCATGCATGGCCAGCCTTCTAAAGGGGTGATGATGGGTGTTCATGACGTTTTTTATTGTCAGTAAGCAGGCTACTAAAAAGAGTCTATGTGTTGCTAGATGGGTCGTAACTGTGCATGGCTCTCGTACAATTCCTGTTAAAGTTTTGAATCCAAATAATGACTCTGTTGTTTTGCACCGAGACACTGAGTGTTGGCAGATTTTGTGACAAAGGACAGTAGTCATATTGTTGTACCTGTAGATAATTCAAGGTTGATGTTGAGAGTTCTACTGACCAAAACATGGATAGTAAGTTGAATGACACTCAGAATGTTACCAAAGATTTTTGTCTAACTTTGACTTGAATGTACCTAATGTGTCACCTACCCAATGTCAGTCTTTATAGACCTGTCTATATACCAACAGAGATGTGTTTGTTACGGATGATAATCCTTCACTTGGTTTTACAGATGTTGTTGAGCATGTCATCCATTTGAAACCGGGTTTCGTATTTAAGCACCAGCAACCCTATCGAGTGTCGCCTGACAAGAAAGAGGTTTTACGAACTCAGTTAGACAATTTATTGAGTCAGGGTATCATTATTCCTGTAGATGAAACGTTGCCGGTGACTAGTCCTATTGTTTTGGTGTCTAAACAAAAGAAACCTGATTGTAAATCTCCTCAATCGGAGCGCGATTTCCATTTATCAGCATACCTATTTTGGTGCGACTTCCGCTATTTTAATTCTCAGACACAGCCATTTAGATACACCATCCCCAATCTGCAGGAACTCACTCAGACTCCAAATTTCATAACCTCCATTGATATGAAGTCAGGATTCTTCCAGATGGGCATATCCCAAGAGTCAACCAAGTATACAGCATTTAATACATGCTTAGGTTCATACAAGTTTCTTAGTCTACCTATTGGGGGCTTAGTACAGCTCCGAATAGCTTCCAGCTTTTAATGGATAAGGTTACAAAAAGACTAACATTTCGATCTGTACTTTGTTACTTAGATGACATTTTAATTTGTACCAACACCTTTGAACAACATTTGAGGGATTTAGATGAAGTATTTGCATGTCTTCGTTCTGCAGGGATAAAGTTAGGACCAAAGAAATGTGCTTTTGCTCGTGAAAAATGTGCTTTCCTTAGACATGAGATCTCTCGCGATGGTATCCGACCTCCGCCTGATCGTCTTGCTGTTGCGAGCGACTATCCAACCCCAAAGAATCAGAAGGAGCTCCGTCGTGCGTTAGGTCAGTTGATGAAGACAGGTGTTAGATTCCGTTGGGCAGACACTCATGAACTCGCTTTTCAGACTTAGAAAAACTCTTAAGTGACTTCCACAGCTTTGTCATTTCCAAACTATGACTGCGAATTTCGATTGGCTGTTGATACCTCCAGTAAGGGCGTAGGATACATGGTATACCAGTTATCGTCGGAGAACGATGTACGCATCATTCGCTTTGGCTCTAAAGGATTACAGAAGTACCAGCAGAGTTACGGTCCGACAAAACTAGAGTTATTAGGGATGGTATATAGCGTGCTTGATTTTGCATCGTATGTCCGTGTCCGCCACTTTGTCGTTGAATGTGACCATCAAGCATTGCAGCCGCTTTTTCAGAAACAGCTGAAGGGGGCCATATACGAACGATGGCTGGCTATCTTGCAGCAAATCGATGTGGAAATTCAGCACAAGCTCGCAGCCGAAATGGTTGTCCCTGACGCGCTATCGCGTTGTCACCCACATTCTCCATTTGGAACTATGGAATCCAGTCCTGCTGTTGATGACCTTAATTTCTCATATGTCGTGGATGAACATGCTACCGCAGTGAAACTTCCAACTGGTCACAATCTAGCATCTCTTGTTCACATTTCGGATACTGAGTCAGAGATGGAGATCAACCGGATATCGTGTGTTCCTCGGACAGGATGTTTTGATACACTTTACTCTGAATATGATGCAGATTCTGAGAAGGACCCAACCCATACTCACCGTCGTAAATGCCATACCAAACATCGAACACGTGACATAGCACCACCAGATACAAAAAGAACAATTTATATCGTCATAGTGACACTCCTTTTGTCTAGACAGAGACCCCTGTAGGTGATTTGAAACCATTACCCCCACCCCCACCCCCGAGATACGCTGGATCGGCTTCGCGAGCACTATTATTCCCAACGCATGTGTCTGTTATCGTAAATGATTATGGCAAGTCATGCCCAGGATGTCAGCGTAGGAAAATCACCAAAACCAAGGTGAAGAGCACTATCAGTGCATATCCAATCCCTTCTCGTCCATTCCAGGTTTGGGAGATCGACTTGTACGGACCTCTTCCAGCAGGTTCTTCAGGAAACACATACTTGTTTACAACGGTTGGCATGTTTTCTAAATATGTTAATTCAGACGCATTGACAGTAGGAATGGCTGTCTACCAGTTAGTGACAACATTTGGTGTCTGTGATACTTTGGTGTTGGACAATGGTTCTGAATTTATTGCGAAAGCAACCCATGAAACTTGTCGCTCACTCCAAATCCAGCAGAAATTTACTCCAAGCTTTGTTCATAAATGCTTGGGAGCCTGTGAGCGTACCCACCGTGTCTTAGCCGAGAGACTTACTCCGTCGGATGACGGGATACTCACCTTTCGAAGTCTTGTTTGGCCAACGCCCAGCCTTTCCATTGTCGCATATATCAACTTATCTCGCCACAGTACCTTCTGGTATGTCTGCGTACGTCCTCGACCTACAGAAACGCCTTGAATTCATTCGTACACAAATGTCTGAGACTATTGCTCATTCACAGGCAGACATGTTAAAAGGAAAAGAACATTCAAACAACCCTGTGACACTCCAGGCAGGGGATTATGTATACCTACAGAAATAGCCAACAGGTGTGGGACATAAGCTGCAGAACATGTTATGGACGTTAAGGAAGTGATATCGTCGCATCTTGTTGTGCTTTCTGAGCCTCTCTCTGGGAAGGTTTATCACAAGCCAGTACATATTGACAGACTTAAACCTGCTCACGTTCGTGCACCAACCCCAAACAACTGCTTTCGCATAGTGTCTAATGTTAAGGTAGATCAGTTCTTCCAAACAGAGGATCACCCAGTGTCTGCTAATGAGGTATTGTCCTCAGCTGGTTCCCATGATGTTCATTCTTCCTCCTCGGGCTCTCCTGACACTATCATCTCTGAGCATTCAGCCATTACACCTGGGAAGTCTTCGTCAGATCAGGAAATTCTGCCACCATCTCGTCCGCGACGTTTAATTCAGAAGCCAAAACGATTCTGTGACTCTTGTTTTGTCAGTTCAGACTCCTTCACCTCCTCAGAAACCTCTGATAATGCATACTAAATCAAACGCGTGCTTGCACAGAGAGGTTCTGGTGAGTCGCTCAAATATTTAGTTCAGTTTCGAGGAGAACCTGCACAGAACGCTTTGTGACTGAAACACCAGGCTCTGAATTCTTGTGCCCGGGAAAAATGTTTGCAAAATCCCCCAAAGAGTGTGAAATGTTAGATTCCATGCTTTGTATCAAATGTAGCTGGTACTATCCATTGACATTCTTAAAAGATGTGTTTAAGATGCTAATTTTCCTTTCATGTCTTATTCAATGTTGATTGAATTGTATTCCAAATTATTGATTCAACTCATGATCATGTGCCTTGAATTTATTGATCAAAATTGTTGAATTGTATTCAGATTCATTGATTCACCATACCTCTGACAGTTGAATTTTAATGCCTATTCAGTTCTACTATTCATGTCAAATATGTCAATTGAATTTTCATCGCTTTTCTTGATTTATTACAATGATATTCGAATGATGTATCAATTTGCAGTGTGAAATTGTTTTGATATTCTAGTTTTATTTTCAAATACTTGCCGAGTGCATGTTGAGCAATTCTGTTCGGTTATATGATCGAGTTAAAGTTTTCATGCGGTATATATATATATATATATATTTCCATGGTGCTAATGAAACAACAACAAAAAAAAAAGAATTGTGTATTGTCTCTATGTACTTTGTTTACATCCCATACAATCTGTTTGTATACAAGCCAGAAATAATATGTTTGCCTGTGTGGTTGTAACTCAAGCATTGACCTTTTCAATGGATATTACCACTGGCCATGGTTTACTACTTTTACAACTGTATTGGTGTCCACAACTTGTATTTTATTCAGTTTTGGTAAGAAATGTTCCTTAAAGAAAAGAGTGCCATTTAGCTATGTGCAATCTACCGGCTTTAGAGTGATTCCTTTACTATTACCTTATCAATATACAATGTAATTAATGTAGGTGAAAGCTGAGTTTAAAAATAAAATTGAAACAGGATTACCTGAAGCTTTACTGCTTATAAATTTAACAATATTTGTATAATACAGTGCATAACATAAGGTGATCGTACATTATTGTTCATTACAAATACAAATTGTGAATCTTTAAAGAGTGGTTTACATGTATATTGGATAGATGTCTATTGGAGATTATGTGAATTAACACATGCACGGTGTGTTAACCACTCTTTTCACAGAGTTATTGTAATCGCATTTGTGAAATGATTTATCTGACAGAGCGTAACTCGCTCGACAACAAAAGCCGTAGCGACCCCGAGCTTGTGAACCATACTGTTAGCACGTGCAAATGACGACACGAAAATACGACAAGAAAAACATGTGTATTACGAAGGGCTGGAAGTCCTTAAAGCGAGCCGTGTACTTTAAGTAGATGCTGTCGGGTATCGCGTGTGGCGCCAAAGTACATATACTGACGTTGGTGCGATCGTGAGTTCTGCGTCTTGTTTTTAAATGTCGTGACGGGTCATTTGAGGTTTTAGTTTTTTTTCTAACTCTCTCGATTATTTAATATTACGCACAGGGGCGTGGCACAGATACATGTATGTGTACCGATACCACGGAATTATATTGTTATCTAAGTCCGTGCTGATACGTTACAAACATGGAGTTTGGGATCTGTGCCACGTCTGTTACGGCACGATTTCTCACCCAGACACGATTTCTCACCCGGGGTGAGAAATCGTGCAAAAAATATGGGCATAGGCAACACATTTTCTCACCCCAACTCTATCTCAATTGGGGATGGATGTTGTCCGTGGTGTCTTAAAACTTGCCTAAATGTACTTGATGAGCCGACATGATTTCAAATGAGTCGTAGTTCATTGTACAACATGCCTAATGTTTATTGATTGATTTATCTATCAATCTATTTATTCATATATTTTTATATAATTTATTGCTTTTTACCGAAAGTCTATCTAAACTCCTAAAAAATAAAAATAAATACATTTTATAACTACTTGTTTCTTCAAGGTTTTGTCCATATAGATAAATGCACTTCTGGTCTTTATAGCATATACAAGTGGGTTTTTTTTAGCTAAGGGGTTAGCCGCAAGCTATTGGTATTACTTCAGTTATGAGCTCAAGATATTCATAAATGCCGTTTTCACCTATACGCCGCTCTAGTGACAGAAGATGGTACTAAATTGAATCATATACCGGACGGACTGTCTTTATTATGCATTACTTTGGACTCAAATTCACTTGAATGGCTTGAAAATATAATTCATTTCCTTGGTAGAACATGTGATCTTATTACAACGTCGTATTCTTCTTGAAAATGCACCCTGTTTATTTCCAGTGCCACTAGACTGTAGGTCATGCATTCTTCACGCAACTTCCGGTAAAATGATTCAGTTAATGAGCTCAGATATTCATAAAACGAGACATACGTCATCTACCAGTAATACTAAGAAAACTGCAAATAAAATCCATTACCACGGACTCAAGTTCACTCAAAAGTCATGAGTTCTAATCGTATTCTTAGTTAAAAATGAGTGTCCTTCTACAACTTCGTATTCTTATGAAAAATGCACTGTATATTTACTCTTCGAACTGTCGCTGGATTAAGCCGTTACACGGAAATACTGTCCTCTGATTGGCTAAAATGTGTAACTCTTGCATTTACGTACCTGCCTACATTTATATATTGTGTTGTCAGAGCTATGAAGCGGTTCTGTTCAACTTAACTGAGCAAAATCAAAAGTGCTAATCTGTAATAATATATATGATTCACGCCTCATATGAGTATAATGTTATCAAAATATTGCATATTCGTTGAAATAACAAAGCCTTACTAAAAACTCTTAAAATAGAAACAACCGCCATGTTAGATCACGCGTGATGTTATCTCAATTATCCGTTTCCTTATATGGCCTACACGGCCAAATATAGTATTACTACTGATGACGTCATGTTCACTACAATTTCCATATTTGGTCATTACACCCATATTTAGACGTCTGACCGATAGGCTATAGGAAGACGAACGAAGTTTCCAACATAGCAGTCAATTCAGATTTCGATTGCACTTGCTACGTAAACTTGATAATTTCACGACATATAAGCAGGGTGTAATAGGGGGAGGTCCGGAGAGGGTTTTGCATCCGTTGTCACTCCGTTAAATCCGTTTCGTGATCGTATAGTTTTTAGCAATGGTAACGAGTCGACAACTTCCCCTGCAGTCCTCTCTAGACCTCGCCTCTTTCATCAGGTTACAGACCTGTTTTCACTACAGGTTCGAACACTGGATGTAGTGGTTATACAATCAATAGATTCAATAACTCAATAAGGTGTTTAAAATACAAGTAACTGTTTATTAACAAGACGGAATGAATTTGTACAACAAGTTTAACAAATACAAAGCATAGCATTAGTGCCAAACAATGACAACTTATGTTAAGAAACCCAATCCCTACGTATGTAGAGTAATGGCCTATCCTACCTAACAGTACTACCAATAGACTACGACCACGTGCTCCTAGCTCCCTATATATCTACAGCGAACCACCATGTTTCGATGCCTAAGCCCGAAGCCCCTGACTATCCCTTAATACATGTACTGTAGTTCCTATAGCACTCTATATATCCCAGGAACGATACCTACGGTATTGGTACTGGTTGCAGCACCTCGGTCCATGTTTTTCACTGTTAACAGCGCATGAGGCGGTAATGTTCTCCTCACCAGAAGAAGTGGGTCGGTTCACCGACCCTGTCAAGACACTGATCCCGGTTGGTTGGTTGGTTGATGAGTTTATAGACTACTTTTCACGGGCGAAGCCCGTGTTCTGTCGTCTTGAGGGGTTAAGTCTCCAGCTTACCGGGCCCTCGGTGATTCAAAATGCCCTTGCCCGTCCAGATCACGGCCTAAGGTCGGTCAGCTCCTTAGATGCGGATAGGCTGTCACAGTTACATACAGCACGTATATGGGAGCATGGAACACGTCCTTTAAACAGCTTTACTGTCCGCCTATGCACTGATCCTGATTGATTGATTGATTGATGGGGCTTTACGTCCTTGTTCCGGTTATAACCGAGCCTAGGACAAAATATATGCACTGATCCCGCCCGGACCCGCTGCTTTATACCCCTGCTCCCCCACCAAATAGCCTCGAAGATGAGTGACCAACTGTTAATCTCGAACCCAGCATCACCATCAAAAAGCATGTGAACGAGGAGCGGGAACCTATTCATGTTATTCCGGCCGTCTCAAAAGTGTAAACACACAGATTTCAGCACCAGTATCGTAGCAGCTGATCGCCAGGAATCCTTCACGGAACGAAAATCCCTACCCTACATAAGGGTGAATAACACAGAAAGTAACAGAGCCCTGTCTCTAAATCATAAACAACAATTATACTTAACAAAGTAATACAAATGTGAGAAGTAAACAACCTACCCTCCCACACAGTGTATAACTTAAAATTATGTAGGAGACCAACAGAAAAAAATCATATTACAAACCTAATAATGGATGCGGATCCTGTCAATTAATTATAAAATCGCCCCGTGTGATTCAAACCAGGCTTGCTCATCTAAAAAGGCATGGGATCGCCCGGCCGGGTATTAATATTAGTACTAGCACGGAATTTGATTATATCTAAGTCCGTGGTACTAGCCCCTGGCCTACTCTAGTTCCATATTGGTATTCTAACATGAAGCTTTTCTACCTTCGCAGTATTATCATTTTGTTCCATATTCACCCTAAGATATTCTATTGCGTTTTTATATCAATAAAAGATGAGGTGTCACAAACGACTGCTCGCTAACAGCCAGAAACAAAAAATACGCGCCGATAGGCCTACATTTTGTATGTCTGTTGGTGTGATTTGTGTAATTCATTTATTCGTCAAGTATTACCATATAAAAGGACGATTTTCTTCATTATACACAATAACAATATATAAATATGACATTCATTAGCAGGTGACAGTGAAGATTGTCCTCCGAGAAAACCATTGTCACCCGCAGCGAAGCCGAGGGTGACAATGGCTTTCTCGGGTTTTCAATATTCACTGTCCCCTGCTAATGAATGTCATATCTATTTTGTTGCACCAAAAGTCTTTAAATAAATATTTACTGAAGCAAAAAATGTTCTAAGTTTTTCATTCAGTTTCTGCTTCGTAAAGTCTTAAAAATTACTATCCTCGCCTAGAAACTCTCTGAATACCCGGCAGCTTCCTTTAACCACCCTCTGAGTGTTTTTTGAGTCCTTGGATGAAAGAATCTCCTCCATATGTAGCTCAGAAACGGCAGCAAACCTCGATAATGACATCTTGTTTGTTGATAGTCTGCTGTTTACAATCGCTATCGCACCGGCGCTTGATAAAATTGGATGTTGCCGTTAAACGTTCTTATGACCATCACAGTGGAGAAACGAAGCGGTGAAAACTGGCCACTGTGAAGAACCCGGAACGAACATTTTTCGCGCATGTGATATTTTTCTCCGTCTCATGGCAATATCACCCGCGCCCCTTAAAACCAAAGTATTTTCGGAGGGTGACAGAGATTTTTGTTTAATTTTCTCCCAACCAATCAAATAGCTAGAAATTCACTGGTGTAACAACAACAAATGAATACTTGATGAAGAATTACATATCATCTTCGGAATGATTTCAGACATGTACTACGGGAAGAGGACGAGTGATCTCCCTTACATTAAGTCTTAGACATGCGCACATTTTACTTTCATTTTGTGTAGGCCTAGCATGTATATAAGGAGACATAAAATGGGATATAACGGATAGCATATAACAGTGACCTCATCACTTTTTGCGAGGTAAACATTGATCATACACAGATCAGCCTAGAAGATTTGACGGGCAATACTATACATGTATATCATACTGACAGAAAAGTGATCAGATCAGCCCAGCAGTTATAATCTCACACAGATCAGCCTAGCAGATTTGAAGGACAATACTATCTATATCGTAGTGACAAAGTGATCAGATCAGCATAGCAGATTTGAAGGGCACATACTGTATACTGACAGAAAAGAAAGTCAACTTTCGTGCTTTATTTACACTTCTGTAAATTTATACTAATAATAATATATGCCAACTAAATTAATTGAAAACATGGTTTCACAAAATCTATTTGAAAAAAAGATCATCAACGATTGACCCTGTCCAGTAACAGAATATCTCCATCCAGTTTCTAAGTCTTAATTCCCCTGTTATATCGGTATGTGTTTTGTCCCTCACAACAGATATAGCATACCAGCTACATAAACTGCTGTATGGGACATTTATTGTCCCTTACTATTCATATAACTTACCAGCTACATAAACTGTTATATGGGGGCATTTATTGTCCCTTACAACAAATCTAACATAACAGCTACATAAACTGTTACATGGGGACGTTTATTGTCCTGAACAACAGATATAACATACCAGCTACATTATCTGTTATATGAGGACGTTTATTGTCGTGAAGAACAGATATAACATACGAGCTACATAAACTGTTACATGGGGACGTTTATGGTCCTGAACAACAGATATAAAATACCAGCTACATAATCTGTTATGTGGGGACGTTTATTGACAGCTTACAACAGAACTAACATACCAGCTACATAAACTGTTATATGGGGACGTTTATTGTCACCTTACAACAGATCTAACATACCAGCTACATTAACTGTTATATGAGGACGTTTATTGTCCTGAACAACAGATATAACATACCAGCTACATAAACTGTTATATGGGGACGTTTATTGTCAGCTTACAACAGATATAACATACCAGCTATATAATCTGTTATATGGGGACGTTTATTGTCACCTTACAACAGATATAAAATACCAGCTATATAATCTGTTATATGGGGACGTTTATTATCACCTTACAACTGATCTAACATACCAGCTACATACACTGTTATATGCGGACATTTTTTGTCCCTTACAACAGATATAACATACCAGCTACATAATCTGTTATATGGGGACGTTTATTGTCAGCTTACAACAGAACTAACATACCAGCTACATAAACTGTTATATGAGGACGTTTATTGTCCTGAACAACAGATCTAACATACCAGCTACATAAACTGTTATATGGTGAAGTTTATTGTCCCCTAACAACAGATCTAACATACCAGCTAAATACACTGTTATATGGGGACATTTATTGTCCCTAACAACAGATCTAACAAACCGGCTACATAAACTGTTATATGGTGACATTTATTGTCCCTAACAACAGATCTAACAAACCGGCTACATAAACTGTTATATGGTGACATTTATTGTCCCTAACAACAGATCTAACAAACCGGCTACATAAACTGTTATATGGTGACATTTATTGTCCCTAACAACAGATCTAACAAACCGGCTACATAAACTGTTATATGGTGACATTTATTGTCCCTAACAACAGATCTAACATACCAGCTAAATACACTGTTATATGGGGACATTTATTGTCACCTCACAACAGATCTAACATACCAGCTACATACACTGTTATATGGCGACATTTATTGTCACCTTACAACAGATCTAACATACCAGCTACATAAACTGTTATATGGGTACATTTTTTGTCCTGAACAACAGATATAACATACCAGCTACATAATCTGTTATCTGGGGACGTTTATTGTCACCTTACAACAGATCTAACATACCAGCTACATAAACTGTTATATGGGGGCGTTTATTGTCCCTAACAACAGATCTAACATACCAGCTACATACACTGTTATATGGGGACATTTATTGTCACCTCACAACAGATCTAACATACCAGCTACATACACTGTTATATGCGGACATTTTTTGTCCCTTACAACAGATATAACATACCAGCTACATAAACTGTTATATGGGGGCGTTTATTGTCCCGAACAACAGATCTAACATACCAGCTACATACACTGTTATATGGGGGCGTTTATTGTCCCTAACAACAGATCTAACATACCAGCTAAATACACTGTTATATGGGGACATTTATTGTCACCTTACAACAGATCTAACATACCAGCTACATACACTGTTATATGCGGACATTTTTTGTCCCTTACAACAGATATAACATACCAGCTACATAAACTGTTATATGGGGATATTTTTTGTCCCTTACAACAGATCTAACATACCAGCTACATAAACTGTTATATGGGGACGTTAATTGTCCTGAACAACAAATCTAACATACCAGCTACATAAACTGTCATATCGGGACATGTATTGCATTATTTGTTTTACTACAATTGTAAATCCGGATGACGATGATCATCAAAATGAATATATATGTGCCCCTACCTAAAATAACCAAGATCTTAAGTCCACAGTGCATACCACTAAAAATACTTTCCTCGGGAAACAGTCATTCTATCTGTTGTGTATGTAAACGGATGGGGGGTGTCAGATTAGTTACTATTTCAGCTGAGTGCAGGTACAAACTATTTGTTAAAAAGTGTCACCTTGTTCTGGCTTAATTTACAGATGTATTGCCCAATTTGAGATTGAAAGGTTTAATTTTTTTTGTTAAATGAGTTAGTTAATAAAAAAATATATCTTTTTCTCCTGTAGCTGAAAACTGTTGCAAAAACACAAAACCTGTGAAAAATGTCAGATGAAAGACCTGTGAAAAGGTAAGTAATAATGAGGGTACATAACACATCAGGTAAAATGTTGAACATCAGAATCACATGGATGCGATAATTGTTTTTTGCTTTGTGGTAGAACTCTAGAAATAACAAGTGGTAAAGGGCAATATAGGAACATATTAGGATATATATTGGCCCCAACAAGCATTACACACATTTTTTGTTTAGTAAAATATATACACATTAAATTATCATAAAGAAACAATGTTTTGTTTATATGTTTAAACATAAAGCTATGGATACCTCTATAGAATTCATGAATTAGCTTGTAAAGTGCACAACAATTTTGCATCGCAAATCTCATTAAGGTGGAAATATCTCTTACCATTAAGTAGAATATATATACTACTTTTGTCCAATATAAGTATGAATAGGTGTAGTTTTCATTTATTTCATGGGTTTGGCAATTGTTTGTCTTAGAATAAAACAGCCTACAGACCGAGTAGAGGTACAGCCTACAGACCAAGTAGAGGTACAGCCTACAGACAGAGTAGAGGTACAGCCTACAGACCAAGTAGAACATAGCCTACAGACAGAGTAAAGGTACAGCCTACATACAGAGTAGAGGTACAGCCTACAGACAGAGTAGAACACAGCCTACAGACCGAGTAGAGGTACAGCCTACAGACAGAGTAGAACACAGCCTACAGACAGAGTAGAGGTACAGCCTACAGACAGGGTAGAGGTACAGCCTTCATACAGAGTAGAGGTACAGCCTACATACAGAGTAGAGGTACAGCCTACAGACAAAGTAGAGGTACACCCTACAGACAGAGTAAAGGAACAGCCTACAGACAGATTAGAACACAGCCTACAGACAGTGTAGAGGTACAGCCTCCAGACAGGGTAGAGGCACAGCCTACAGACCGAGTAAAGGTACAGCCTACATACCGGGTAGAGGTACAGCCTGCAGACAGAGTAAAGGAACAGCCTACAGACAGAGTGGAGGTACAGCCTACATACCGAGAAGAGGTACATCCTACAGACAGAGTAGCAGTACAGCCTACAGGCAGAGTAAAACACCGCCTACAGACATAGTAGAGGTACAGCCCACAGACAGAGTAAAGGAACAGCCTACAGACAGGGTCGAGGTACAGCCTTCATACAGAGAAGAGGTACAGCCTACATACAGAGTAGAGGAACAGCCTACAGACAGGGCAGAGGTACAGCCTACAGACAGAGTAGAGGTACAGTCTACAGACAGAGTAGAGGTACTGCCTACAGACAGGGTAGAGGTACAGCCTACATACCGAGTAGAGGTACAGCCTACAGACAGAGTAGAGGTACAGCCTACAGACAGAGCAGCAGTACAGCCTACAGGCAGAGTAGAGGTACAGCCTACATACCGAGTAGAACACAGCCTACATACCGAGTAGAGGTACAGCCTTCAGACAGAGTAGAGGTACAGCCTACAGACAGGGTAGAGGTACAGCCTACAGACAGAGTAGAGGTACAGCCTACAGACAGAGCAGCAGTACAGCCTACAGGCAGAGTAGAGGTACAGCCTACATACCGAGTAGAACACAGCCTACATACCGAGTAGAGGTACAGCCTTCAGACAGAGTAGAGGTACAGCCTACAGACAGGGTAGAGGTACAGCCTACAGACCGAGTAGAGGTACAGCCTACAGACAGAGTAGCAGTACAGCCTACAGGCAGAGTAAAACACCGCCTACAGACATAGTAGAGGTACAGCATACAGACAGAGGAAAGGTACAGCCTACATACAGAGTATAGGTAGGAGTAGAGGTACAGCCTACAGACAGAGTAGAGGTACATGCATGTATAACAAATTGTTTTTAGTGCAAGCTGTGTAATTGATTTTGTTTACTACTGAAATGCTATGATCTTTAAAAATTACTACTTTAAAAATAAGTAATTTTAAACTTGCTGGTGAATAAGTAATATAAATTAAAGTATCATTTCTGATTTACAAACATGTATTTAATAGCAGTTGTTAACAACAGCCCTACATTTGTGTGTGACGGGGTGGGGTTATAGACGACATCAAACATACAATAGGGCTCTTGCTGAACTACCACTGTTCTGTTTATTGTAAAATTGTATCTGAAATATTCAGGATCAAGTCACTATTGAGGCTTCAGTCCCAGCTCCTGAGACTGTGTCTGTACCAGCATTAACCCTGGAAAAATTATACCGGGATATGCTATTGAGGCAGGACGGATTTCACTGTCTGAGTGACAACTAGACATTTGTAGCCTTGGATTACTCGGCTGCACTTGCAGCACTCAAAGTAAATATATAAAGAATTTATAATAATGGCCACTAATGAAACAAAGAAGTTTACTTCTAATTACCAATTTTCAAAATCAATTATTCACATTTTAACACCTTTGGAACCTTGCTTTTAAGCCACAATGCATCAAATAATTACCCATAAAACAGATTCAATCACAACAGGCGACGGAGCAATAGGTAGTTATTTTAGTTTATTAGAGGTGTTGACCGGTTTTGCCCCTACAGTGGGGTTCTTCAGGACAAAATTATAGGATATTTCTACCCCTGAAGTACTAAAAATGTGGGCACATACAATTGTTCTACATATATATATGTATAGTGACATCATTAACAATGGCAGAAATTGTGACGTCATAAGCAATAGGTTGTATTGTGACGTCATCAAAAGTTATTACAAGATATAGATAACTCTGTTAAGCCAATTTCAATACAGACGTAATATTTGACCTACATTTCACATTTCAATGACTTGGTTAAGAAATATTGGTCACTTTT
The DNA here is from genome assembly GCF_002113885.1 of Mizuhopecten yessoensis. NCBI lineage: Eukaryota > Metazoa > Mollusca > Bivalvia > Pectinida > Pectinidae > Mizuhopecten > Mizuhopecten yessoensis. The sequence goes on from NW_018408312.1 coordinate 339,222, forward strand.
ATATTATAGAGGTTAAGGAGAATATATTTCTTGTCCAAAGATGCCTCACTACAACTGCTTCCCCTTTCATACATCTGGGTGACTCTACTGATTGCATTTTGCGGATGTTAAATTTGACCTACATTTCACACTTCAGTGACTTGCTGACCAACAATAAGTTGTTTTTATATCGACTTGTACATTATGAGTGGGGGATATTGATTACAGCAATCTTGATTATTTAATACCATAAACTATCACAATATTTTACTTAAAAAAAAAGCAACCTATCACCACCCCCTTACACCCCCTCCACAAAGACACACACAGACACAAACAAACTGTTACAATTATTTCCAAATCCCCAAATCAAAATATCTATTAAAGATCTGAAATGGAGTGTTGGAATAGAAATTGGTTTGTTTTCCTTTTTCAAATAATATCATATGAATATTTATCAGGTGAACAAGTATCTGTTCCTCAAACGAAGAGCGTACAATTTTGATGGAGAGTGGATATGGGCCTACACTTGTTCGTGTGACACTGCAAGATCGGAACTTGTTTACTGCCTATCTGTGAATGTGGACATCAGTTTTGAACGTATAAAGTATGGTCAATTATATGCGTAAAATAGTGTACATACTGGACATTCAGTAGATGTAAATATAAAAAGCAACTATTGGCCTCTGAACTGCAATATGTATAGTTTGTCAAACCCATTTTAGATTGCTTGGTTAGGTTTTGCTGGCTGATCTATAACAGTTGTCGTTATATAATTATGTAATTTGGGTTAAATTACTGCTCTTTCTTTCAAGAAAAGTGTGAAGTTTCACAGAAAGTATAACCTAAAGAATAACACTACTAGTTATGGTGATTTGCTTTCACACGTGATATTAAAGATATCTTAATTGCAATCATGACATTGAATCAATTATAAGGCGAAGAGATACAGTGGTGTAGATGTTTAATGCAAAATTTCAGAAAAAGTAACTTCATTTCAATTTATTTCCATAAGTTTTATATAAACACGTACAAAACAATTGATAATTGTACAATTAAAACTAATACATAAATCACAAATAATCCTCATCATCAGACTTCACGCTGAGGAATCCTGGATGTTCACACACTGGAGCTGTGGAAATACTTTTAGAGGAATTTGACAACTTGCATTGTATCATTCCTGACTATTCAGGTAATTTTACTGTTTATACTCTATATAATCCAGATATTTTTGGTTAAATTTCAGTAACAAGGAATATGTGGCAATGTAATATATCACAAAAATAGTATATAGAAATCGATATCCTGCAAAATTGACATGTTGACTTAAGTCCCATAACTGGTCTTATTGAATTCCATGCATGATCACTACGGTATGAAGAAATAATATTCCTTCTTTGTTTTCATACCTGATACCCAAGTCTCAAATTTGACGGGAGTATTATGGTATGGCGTTGTCCGTCCGTCCGTCAGGCGTAAACTTTTGTTTGTCCGGCAATCTCCTCCTACATTTTCAACAGATCTCTTTGAAACTTCGTAGGCTTAATAATCATGATATTTTGTTGTGTTTCCTTGAACAGAATTTCGATTCAACAATTTTTGCAAAAGTGATTGCCCTTTGTTCATTTCAGTATTTGTTTTTTTTTCATCCGGAGATTTTCTCCTGCATTTTTATAGCATGTCAGCTCATTACTCTTTGAATGATGCAGATCTTATTTCAATATCATTTTAATGTAAGAAAATATATAACACTATATGGCATTCGACGGGCGTATATTGTTCCGCCAAGCGCTACTCTTGTTTCTACAAGTTGTAAATTTTCTTCTTTCAATATTGTTGCAAACAGTTAATGTATTATCATTTGTTCAAGTGGTAAAAAAAATATCAATATTTCTACAGGCAGTGCAGTTGAGGACAATGTTGAAGGTGAAAATGAAGAAAGAAGCCCTGATCAGGTACGAGAATGCATTTAGGAATTATAGATTTAAGGGTCCCTGTCCCACTGCACTGTGGGGTTTTCCTTTATACAGTAATTAACCTCCTGTTAACTTTCATTTGGATATAACTAAAGCATAGTTGGTCCAAAGCTATAGTCATGCCTGAAAAAAAAAACAGTTTCTGACACTTAGATACACCTCGGCCTAGATATCATTCGCAACGCGAAGCGGAAAAGACAAAAATGCAGGCGAGTGTTGTCTTAATGTGAGGCAGGATGTTTAAGCAGCATTGACATTGAACAATATGCATACATTTCTGCAACGTTTACTTGCAACTGATTCATAAATAAGGATCTGGATCCCGATTTCGGTGATTTGTGGCCAAGCAATGAAGCATGCGGCCGCAGCCGCAGAGAATGATGCATGTTGTCAGCGGCGATGACAAAAAGGAAGGTGCTTCAAAGGTATGTATAGCAGTGATTATGCAAAAACAAACAAAATTAATGGACTTTTAACACTAGTGAATAACAGCGTCACAATGAGCGTTTTGCTCCAGACGTGTTGCGAAATTTTCGAACTAGGCTCAGTTGCGAACTGATTTCGCATTGTTTGTGAGGATATTTGGCCTTACATTTCTTCTTATTCAGTTGAAAAAAAACATGTTATAAACATTGTATTATTAGATTCATTGTGATGTTGGCTGTCATTGACGTTTCAATTGTTATACTACTTGATGTTTTGGAAACTTAAAAAAAGTAGAGTAGTTCTAAATATTATGAAATGACAGACACATTAGGCCAAAACAACTACTTGTGTTTCTACTATCATCCGCAGAAAAAATAGGATAGGTAAGTATAAGCTAGGAAATTTTGATATTTTGAAAAACATCTTCACTGTGCTTATTAGAGCAGGGCCCGTATTCATGAAGTCGTTCTCATGCTCAAGCATGAATTTTGTGCTTAAGCCTCATTTCTTGTTCTGAAAATAACTCTTACTTTGTCAATGATTTTGAAAAAATGTTGAAGAGACTTAAAGCCAAATACTGTTTTCAATGTTTACATTTGACTTTTTAATCGTTTGACATGATCTAAGCGAGTTACCAGAAAGTTGGTTTGAGCACAGATTTCATGCTTTAGCATGAGAACAGTTTCATGAATACGGGCCCTGGAGTTCTGACTTTCACAGTGCATATATATACAAACTTAAGGGTATTGGGTTAGCCACAGGTGCCGGACACACCAATAAGTAATGTGTGTATAATATATTATATAGTTTATACACATCATATTACTATTAGTGTGTCCAATATCTGTGGGGTTAGCAGAAACACAATATTTGTTTTAATTGGCCTTATTTAATGATCATTAATAGGTCACACATGGCTCGATTTCCAATTCAGAAACCTGTTAAAACAGGAATCATTTATAACTTTAGAGATAGAATAATTCTTCGCAGAAAAAAATGGAAATATAATTATTTTTTAACCTTTTCTGAGTTGTACAATTTTAAAGTATCTTCTGTCTGAAATTTGAACATTACTTGGTTTATGACAAAAGGTGTAAAAAAAAAAATCTCATACTGGGGAAAAGTTTTTCTATATAGTCCCAAAAACTACAGATAAAATCCTTAAGCACTTACAAGATACAACAATATCTATTTTATGTCAATTTTGCAAAACATGCAACATAAGCTACAAAGAGCTTGTATTTGGACAAAACATGAGTATAATAACAGAGACCAAAAAACATTTTAACATGAAAAAAATAAAAAATAAACATACATGTACTATACTGTTAACAAAGAAAAAGAGTTTATCACTTGGAAAGCATTTTGCACATAATAGGCACATTGCACATGGTAAGCACATCAGCACTTGGTAATTTAAGCACATTAAGCACATTTGCGTACAGCACATAAAAACAAAACCATCACATGGAAAGCCTATTAGCTCATAGTAGGCACCTTTGCACACTATAAGCAAAACAAAAGAGTGCAATGGACATCTCCATGTTTCCTGGTTAATTTATTCTTTCTGATAACACCAGGGGAGAGTGATGTTCTGCTTCATCTTTTGTATTAATGAAAACTGTGAATATCTAAGTGCGTGTGTTTAAACTGTCCTCTTTTTTTACTGTGGTTCAAGAAAATATTTCCATCTTTTTCCACAAGAGTACGGTTTCAACTTTATCAGGCTTTTCAATTCGAAGACTAATATATAAAAAGAGATAATTTTTTTTTTTTTTTTTTACTGGTACCTTTTTTATGTGACATGTTTTACCATCTAAGAAACCAGTTAAGGTGTCTTAAGCCCCCATGAGATGTGCTGTTATAAGTTGTCTTTTATGTACATTTTGTTTATATTTAGTACTGCTACCAAAGAGATTGACTTACTGAAATGTTTGTGAACGATTTTAATGAATTCCTAAGCTTTAATGCATTATTTCTCACTATACAAGCTCATCATACTGCTATGCCTCCTATTTCTTTTGAATATTCCTTCTAAACAATTTTATTGTTGGTGCAGAAATTATATGGTGACTATATTCTATTTTAGGGGAAAAGCAATCAATCTTACAACAGACAGGGATGGTTATTGATGGAATGAAGGAGGATGAGAAATAGGAACTGAACCCCCTCTCTGATACCTTTGAGAACTTCATGAACTTTTTCAAAAGGCTGCAAGAACTGTACAAACAGTGACATGACATTTTAAAGTCTATCAGTTACAGTATAGAGGAGGAACCTCTGACTAAATCTTTTTCTCTCAGGCTCATGACAGCCGAGTCCACGGATCCTTCAAACAGCGTATAGTTCAAATACTTTTCGTGCAAATTTTTCCTTAATGGAGAAGTCAGTGATCTTTACTTGGGAGTGGAACAGATTGAATCTGTGATTATTGATGCTGAAAGCCTGATGAATGGGATTGCTAAGCCCCTACTGACTAAAGGCACTTATGTTGGAATCTACATTTGTTTTGATCAATATAACACTACGGGTGGTGGGAGCAAATTTGAAAAACATTAAAAATATCTTTTTAAACAATAGAAATACTGGTCATGGGTTCCTACTAGTTTTGTCCAGTGAATTAAACGTCAACGCAAATGTTAAGCAGTAAAAGAAATGTAACACCCCTGATATACATTGTACTTGATCAATGCTTATGGAATATGCTCAATATCAATAAAATTAAAAACAATGTTATAATGTGTAACTTGATATTTGTTAATTTCACTCGATTTTACTGTGTCTAACTTTTGATATCAAATCATGTGTGATATATGAAAGGAATCCCACACAAGATCGTATCTTGGCTATGTCAATGAAAGCAATTATTTCTTAAGTTTTTAACCGTATTTCTTGAAAGTTCATTTCTAAATTTCATACATCAATTGTTCAACACAGTTTTAAGGTCAATTTCATACATTCTAGGTGAAGGCTACAGCGACACAACCTGTACATGTGACAGAGTAATTGTCGGTGCTTTCCTGGAGGGAAGGGCCAAGTGAGCTTATGCAGTGGTGCAGCGTCCGTCGTCCGTCCGTCCGTTTGATATTGGGCCTGTAGCATGCGTGGATGAGGGGCTACTTAGGTTGTTCAAATGAATGACCTTGACCCACTTTCAAGGTCACAGGGGTCAAATGTCTTAAAATCTTCAAACAACTTCTTCTCAATAACCAAAAGGTCCAGGGTACTGAATTTGGGCATGTAGCGTGCCAGGATGAAGGGCTACCAAGTTTTTTTCAAATGAATGACCTTGACCCACTTTCAACCTAATGTCCTAGTTCGACTTTCAAGGTCACAGGGATCATATGTTTAAAACTTGTAATAGGTTCTTTTGAATCAAACACTGATACTCTGCCTGTAGCTATATTTTAGTCCACTTTTAAGATGGCAAGTGTGAGATTAATACCAGGTGAGCGATGCAGGCCCATTGGGCCTCTTGTTTTTATTGAAGATTTAAGCAGAAAAGTGTGTGAAATTTCATTACTGATGAGAAAATTTCCATTTCTGACACGTTAATTAACATAGTTCTAAAACCAGTATTTTTCATATCTTTCATAGCTTTCTTTCAACTTTTCTTTAACTTGTGTTTCTGCATGACCAAAGGTTCTTGGGTCTTGATTTTGGGTATTGGGTTTCGCTGAAATTGCCTAGTAGTAAAGGAAGAGTTGTCAAGTCAAATATTTTTAACAAAGGGCCATAACTCCTTAAAAATGGTTGATATGAAAAAAAATACTTCCCTGGTGCACGATATCAAGGGGTAATTATGATGGTTGTAATCTTTCATTGAAATTGGCCCAGTAATTTATGAGGCAGACAAAGTTTTTTTCAACAAAGGGCCACAACTCCTTTATAAAGGGTCGGAATGAAAACGGTACTATATGGATGCAAAATGGCAGGGGGCTGTTACCATACTGTTACCTTCTGTTGAAATTGGCGCCATAGTTCTGGAGGAGTTGTCTGGACAAGGATTTTTGTAACAAAGGGCCATAACTTTGTAAAACAAGAATCAGAATAAAAAAATAATACCTGGATGCACAACTTCAGGTGGAAGTTATCATATCTGGAAACTTGCGTTAAATCTGGTCCATTACGTTAGAAGGAATTGTCCGGACAAACGTTTTCTACTGCCTTTTATCGTTGCGGGGGGGGGAGGGTGTATAATTAAGTGTATAATAGTAATAGTTTTACTATTATGATTATTTTATTGTTTTTACATATCATGGTCTATAACGCAATCTGAAGTAGTTCTCCAGAGGAAAGATTTCTTTGGCAGAATACATATGCATGAGTAATGTATATTGCACATAACTTAAAAACATGCATTATATAACAGTGTTTTGGTATTATTCAAAAACAGAAAATGTATCGGTATTTACCATAATAAACATTGATAATCAAATCTCCATGGTTATGTGAAATTGGCCTCTGATCATGTTTGGCATACTAAAAAAGTGCTTAACCGGATTTTATATTACATAAAAATGATTCTGTAGACAGAATATATATTTCGAAAGTTTTTTAAGAAGTTTAAAATATAGACTACCATTGTAACTACATGTATAAATAGGCAAGTTGACAATAGTTATATTTTAAATTTTGTGAAACATTTGCCTGCTTTTCTAATTAAAGGCATCACTACGCTCACTTCATATATACCAATGACATTTAGTATCAAAATAACAGTAATTTTATACACTGTACACTATAATTCATTTTCAAAATAGCAACCGCTTGTGACACTTATCTCGTCATTTTGTTATGATGTTTTGATCCTGATGAGAGTTGTCTACCTTGAAAACAAACGGAACTTTTTGTAGAGGAATAGAACTTATGCAATGAGTTATTTTCTTTACTTTACCAAAAATGACGGAAACAAATAAATTTATAATATTAAAACGGTCAATTTACTGTTCTTTTATAGACCAAAATTACTCTCAATCACATACACTTTGGACATCATGCCATAGCGCGCTTACGCCTGGAATACTTACATGTCAGGTACATATGTAACCATAAGCTATCCCATGGTAGCATTTTATAGGGATCTTGATATTTTGTAAAACACTATTTTAACAGAGTTATTGTTATAGCATTTGTGAAATGATTTTCCTTACAGAGCGTAACTCGCTCAACAACAGAAATCGTAGCCACCCCGAGCTTTTGAACTAGTTAGTGTTAGCACGTGAAATGTACAGGTGAGGTCGGTAAACAAAACACATCAGTCTGCATTTGATGCGCCTCATAAACGACCTTCCTGAAGTCGTCTGATCTTATGTCAATGTCTTCCCGTGAGTTAATTAATGTCTTTGTATCATAAGCTTTATTTCCAAGTAAGTCTCGATATCGGGTGTTGACATATCATCGTCACGCACGGCGACAGCGTGTACAAACTTTTTGCAGACGACACTAAATTATATTCAAACTTCTTCAGGAGGGTTCGCTTCAGGACAACATAGACAACATATGCAAGTGGACAGACGACTGGTTAATGACATGAAAATTGGAAAATCCAGGGGAGGTAACCACATCTGTAATCTTAATGTTCCAGATAGTACAACAGACATAGCGAAAGTAGAAAACGAGAAGGATCTTGGCATTACCATAGACAGCAAATTGAGATTTTCAGACCATGTCAATATAACGGTTACAAAGGCTAACAGAATCCTGGGTACTATCTTCCGTACTTTCACATATATGGACGCAGTTATGTTTACTCCATTGTACAAATCACTCGTCGGACCACATTTAGAGTACGGAACACCTCTATGGTCCCCAAATTTTATCAAAGACAAAATCAAAGACAAAATCTCCATCGAAAATGTGCAAAGAAGGGCTACAAAACGGATCAAGAATATATCAAATCTACCGCATGATGAAAGGCTGCGAAAACTGGGACCGTCTACACTCGAATAAAGTAGGGAAAGATCAGACCTAGTCGAAATCTATAAGATCCTAAATAATATCGACCATGTAGACCATGAACATATGTTTAAACCGGCATCAAATGTGGGGACCAGGGGGCACCCAAAAAAGCTGTTCAAGAAACCGTTTTGCCTTGAAGTAAACAAAAATGTCTTCAGCAATAGAACAATAACAACATGGAACAGTCTACCGGAAGTGATTGCTACAGAAATGAACCTAAACAGCTTTAAAACATTACTGAACAAGAGGCCCACTGGGCCTGAATCGCTCACCTGGTATTAATCTCACACTTGTAATCTTAAAAGTGGACTAATATATAGCTACAGGCAAAATATCTGTGTTCGATCCATTTGAATCTATTAAATGATTTAAAAAAATGAGGCCTGCGACCTTGAAAGTTTATAGCCTTCTGTCCCAGCATACTTCTGGCTAAATATCATTACCCTGGGCCTTTTGAATAAAACATATTTGATCCCTGTGACCTTGAATATGAGCAAAGGTTATTCATTTGAACAAACTTGGTAGCCCTTCATTCCAGCATGTTACTGGCCAAATATCATCATCCAAGGCCTTTTGGTTATTGAGAAGAAGTTGTTCTAAGATTTTAAATATATTTAACCCCTGTGACCTTGAAAATAGGTTAAGGTCATTTATTTGAACAAACTTGGTAGCCCTTCATCCCAGCATGCAACTGGCCAAATATCACCCTGGGTATTTTGGTTATTCAGAAGAAGTTCTTTAAAGTTTTTAACATATTTGACCCCAGTGACCTTGAAAATAGGTGAAAGTCATTTACGCCGGACGCCGCACCACGGCATAAGCTCACTTGGCATTTCGTGCCAGGTGAGTTAACAACCATAACATTACCAACAGGTCCAAATTCCAGGCCTCTTTTTACAATTAGTACCATGTACATCACATGTGTTTTTAATTATGCGACTTTTACTGGTCATTTGAGACCAAATCAACAAGTGCGAACTTTAAACGCATGCATGCCATATCTAACGATTTTGGCGCGAGACTCACAAAAAATAGCCTTCCAAAATGTCTCACGGCGTGGGACCCATTTTCACGCTTTTTATTCAAATAATTTGATCTCACGAAAAGAAACGAAATTTGGTCAATCTTAGTGAATAAACAATAGCTACATGGATTCACACTGACCTTGGTCGCCAAGAGGTCTGAAGTCACACGCCAGCCACTTAAAGTACAAGCCAGGCCATATTAGCAGCATAGGTCATTAGGTGTGAAAGTTCTGAATGTCCCGGCCAGCCGATTTAGCGAGGCATGGCTTGGTGACTTGCTCACCGATGTGTGAACTGTTAAGCAATTAAATCAGTGATCCCACATCCAATGGGGGCTAGTTGCTAATTAATATGTGATGACACTTGATATTAACATTAATCAGCAACATAAGGAGGATGTCAGCTGTTAATACCGAAACGGAAATGTTGGAGGTGACTATAAAATTGAAACCGGACACTGACATTGAATCCGGAATTCATTCTCTTGCCGTCGGGATGGGATTGAGTGTTAATGAAAATAACATGAACAGAAGAAAACAAGTTTCTTCAGAATTGGATATATTACAAGAGGCCCATGGGCCTTAACGGTCACCTGAGTCCTACAGTATTTATGTTTGTTGGTGAAATATGTACCAATTTGAGTAAAAAATAGTTAAGTTTGAAATGTAAAATGTTAACGGACGACAGACGACGGACGACGACGGACGAAAACGGATAGCAATAGGTCACTTGAGCTAAAGCTCAGGTGACCTAAAAATAGTAGTTATTGGTTATTTTTTCCTAACAAAATAAATATTCCCAATGTTTTGAGATATGTTTTTTCTAACCTGGGTTAACAAGGACATCCCTCTAGAATTACTTCTTTATTTAATTGCTCTTATATTTTGCCTTTTATACGATTAATTTATTTTTAAATGTTGATAGCTTTATCTGGACCGTATGTCACATGTAAACTTTCCTAAAATCCTTTAAAATATCAATAAATCTTCAATTTTGGCTCTAACAAAGTAATTAGAGGCTTCAGAATAACACAAATGATTCAATACTATGTTATATGCTATATAATTTATGTTTTAAATGTCTCACGAATTCAGAGAAAAAATCTCACTATATAATCACTGATCTTATTATTTTTCACAAAGTTATGGCATGTATGTAAACAGTCCGTGTGTAAATATTATACGTGGGTTTCATATAGAGAGAGAACTGTTTTTGTCAAGTATAATGTGTGAGCAACATGAAATATATACCACCACAACTCATCAATGTGTGAATAATGGACTTTTATCATTTTATGCGCAACCGGTTGGACATTATAAATAAGTAAATGAAATATAATCAAGACATCTCCAAAAGCTAAAAAGCTTACAACGATGTATATTACAGCGAAAGATACAGCGAAAGGTTGTTGTGTCCCGGCGTTTAGAGGTTCATCTCCATGCAAACAGTCTCCATGACAACCTGCAATCGGCTTACCACATTGGACACTACTGAGACGGCCCTCCTACGTGTACATAATGACATAGCTTCTGAATTGGATAACAAGTGCAGACCGGTGTTTGCCATGCTGGATTTGTCTGCTGCATTTGACGTCATCGACCATAGTATACTTTATTAACGACTGGATCAGTACTCTTATGGAGCGACTGATACCGCACTATGCTGGATACAGTATTATCTGAGTGAACGACGACAGTGTGTTGCCATCAGTTCCACCACCTCACAAGACGGGTGGAATGATATGTTGGATGCCTTTGGCATGGTATTTCAGTGAGGTAGTAGTGGCATCAGATCCAACATACCGGGCTCGTATTCATGAAAGCGTTCTCATGCTCAAGCATGGATTTTGTACTCAAACCAGCTTTCTCGTAACTCACTTAAATCATGTAAAACAATCAAGAACTATAGGTAAACATTGAAAACAGTATTCAGCTTTAAGTCTCTAAATTTATCGAAATATTTGAAAATATAAGATTTTCTCAATTTATCGCTGAAACAAGAAATAAGGCCCGTGTAGAAAAACAATGCTTGAGCATGAGAACGATATCATGAATACAGGCCCGGGTATGTTGGATCAGATGCCAACTTTAGAGTTCTACCTCACTGAAATACCATGCCAAAGGCATCCAACACATCATTCCACAGGAAGACATTATACTGGCAATGGGTATATGATCCTTACAACTACTTTCTTAACCCTTTCACCCCTATGCAACTTAAGTTAACTCTTCAATGCATTGATCTAGAGGAGTCCATTATGGTCTACAGTGGTGAAAGGGTTAACCCTCTCATCGATCCCTATCTAATTTTATTTAACTCTATCCTGCATTGATGTGGACGAGTCCATTCTGATCTACAGTGTTGAGAGGGTTAATGTTGAACGTCACACACCGGATTACATTATGGCTGAATTAAATTAGAAGACATCCGGGTGGTCCTGCGGCAGAGTGGATAACACACTCGCCTTTCATCAAGGCGGCCAGGGTTCGATTCTCCAAGTGCAGGTGTGAAAAAGTATTGGGTTACCTGCCTGATCACGTGGGTTGTCTCCGGGTACTCCAGTTTTCTCCCACATTAAGATCTCTCATGCGCTAACATCAAGGCTTATAACATTGATCAATATAAGTTGTAATAACTTGTTTCATAATTGTTGTAAAATAAATCAGCTTATTTTAAGACTTGCAGTTGGTCAACCGATACAATCCAGACGGGATGTCGATAAAACAAAAAACAAAAAGCCACGTTTTAACAGAATAAAATTACATTGTCTTTACTCTTTAAAATATCTTCACAATATTAAGGCAGTGAATAACACACCTGTTTGATCAACATTAATAGGATTTATTTAAAAAAAAAATCAAAACAGCACTGAATGTTATATAAAGATATGAATATAATGTCAGTATTTCCATTTCCATTTGGATTTCCTTTATCCATCCTCTAAAGGAACAAAGTCATCAACCTAAAAATAAAGAAATAAAAATTGTTAAATATTTTACAGCTCCGGCCCAACTTTATAATCATTAAGTCAAAAAGAAAATTTGGTGTTTCCGATACCCTACTTACCCTAATATTTTGTGCCTATACCCTAAACTTTTTAAAGCAATTTTCAAAGAAGCACTGTTAAAGTCGATCAATCCTATTTAAACTATATAAAATTACTTGTTAAAACAAAATTTGTGGCCTACCTTCCCTACATTTTTCCAACATGTTACAGGAAATATAGAATTTTGTGTCCGGCCTTAAAACTGTATGTAAATACTTTTGGGAGGAATTATTTTCCCCTGTTGGTCAATGGCAGTAAAATCTTTAAGAGCAACTCTAACGTCGACAGGTCAGCAATTAATGCCCTGCAATATACCGAACTGTAAGCCTATTTTTAGCTACAGTGACCTTGACCTTAGCAACTTTTCAGAGGTACATTATGGCATCAGGCAGATTCTAGGTGTTGAAGTGGAATCTCATCACTCTCTCAAATTTCTAAATCTGTATCTTCTATCTCTCTTAATAATTTAACTCTTTATTTCTTATTTCTTTCTTTCTTACTAATTAGATTAAAATGTGTGTTATATATGTTAAACAATTATGGTCAGTCAGAGAATATAAATGTTTGTTAAATGTTACCTGAAGGAGATGGCCTAATATAAGATTTTATATCTTGTCGCCAGATCCTTTCAATTAATGTGATTGTATTGTATTGTAAATGAATTTAAGTAATAAATATTGTTTAAACCAAAGTCCTATTGCACATCTACATATAACAGTGCATCACCATGCATGTTAAATTTCAGAAAGATAAGTCCTTTTGGATTCTGAGATTATAACTGAAAACGAAATTTAGGACAATCAGATGTCCTTACAAAAATGGGATGAAATGAAAAGTAAACTCCCTGGGTTAACATTTCAGAGGGCTTTCAGTTGAATTTTGACCTTCAGCAATTTCAGAGGTCAAATCACCATTTCCCATAAATTTGAATGGTCTAAACACATGGCGATTAGACTCGTCTTTTTAAACCTAGGAGTCAACCTAATTTTTGGGAGCTAAAAACACTTACCCTTTCACCCCTATGCAACTTAAGTAGACTCTCCCATGCATTGATCTGGATGAGTCAATAATAGTCTACGGAGGTGAAAGGGTTAAATGAAAGCCCTGGTTTTTTGTTTTGGGAAAATTACTGCTTCATCTGTTGATTTTTATCCTTTTTTGAAGATCTATGGGATACAAGAAACTTGTTGAATGAAGTCTAGATCTTATCCTACAACTTGCTTGTAATTGGCATTGCCAGCAGATGAGGTGAAATATCAGACCTAATAATAGTACACTGCAAATTTGCCATAAATCATGCAGTTTTCTTAGATATCTTTTGAGTCTAAATATTGACACTACCTTTTCCTGAAACTTGTTAATATTTTACCTTCGACATGGAGGTAAAGGTCACAGTGACAACATTTTACTCAAATTAAACATAAACTTAATTGTGGAACAGTGTACACATTCTGTGAGCAATACACGTACGATTCAAGTTTCATCAACCAATTTGGAATGGTTTGAATTTATGAGACAGATGATGCTTTCCAGGTTTTGGACACTTGACCTCTGACCTTGAAGTCCACATCACAGTGACCTCATTATGACATACAGCACAGCATTTGTGTGGATGATGCAGATACAGGTACACATCAAAATCCATCGATGCAGTCTGTATGATTAACGGTCTAAGAATTATGACAGTTTAATTTGAATGTTGCAAGACCTTCCATGCAACACATCAATAAATGAGAGTGATGCAAAGATCTAATTTTAATTAGATTGGGAAAACCACCACAAATTGAAGGCACGTTTTTGTTTATATCTGAAATTACAGGCAAATTTAGGATATACCTGTATAAATACCTTAAATTACAGGCGTATTTTGTATAAAAACCTTAAATTACAGGCATATTTTGTATAAACACCTTAAATTACAGGCAAAGTTTCTTTCTATCTGAAGTATAACAAACAGTTCTAGGTGAAGGTAAAATAAACTTACAAAGTCCGGCACTAAGCTCTAGATCGTCTATAGCAATGTCTCCACTCCAGCTGCTCCCTCGCACACCCTCAATCTCAATCTGCAAAATACAAAAAGGAACAGGATATTTCACTATTATCCAGGCAATAAGCAATAGAAAGGTCATTACTAAGTTGTCCTAAAAAAAACAAAAAAACATTAATCTTCACAAACCCTTTCTATTTTTTTCCTAACTAGTTTGACTGACTATTTATAAACTTTAAAACATTTTCAACAATAATGAAATACATTCTCAACTTATATTAATCACTGTTGGCCCAGATGGAAGGAAGAGCCAAGGGCTTTTGAACGTGGAAGGAAAACAGCATATCTGAAACCCAACCCTATACAATTAACTAACAACTCTAAAACCCACGTAGTCGGGCAAGTAACCGCCGAAATTTTAACCATTTTAATGAGATCTCCCTCATTCCACATTTTAAATGAGGGAGAAAGTGTACAAAACGTGACCGAAACTGCTTTGCTCAATTTATCTTTCAATTTTTATGTATCAAAATATCTCCAAAAAGCATTATTTTGATTGGCATACACCTGACATACACCTGTTATGATCATTACACATACCTCGCAGTGATTAGGAGATCGTTTGACCACAGGATATAGATTTTGAGTTTGTGCGAGTTTGAACTTGACTGAAGAAGTTTCGAGGGAGATTGGTAAATTTTTGTCAAAATGATGAGTCTTCCTCCTAATGATGGAGCTTAGACAGCTGTGGTATGGAAGTCCCTGAATATGACAAACCTATTCTATGACAAACCTATTCCAATTCTGTCCTAAATGATCAGAACTCCTTCAATATCACACATGCCGATTATCTTTCATTTGTAATTTTATTCTATTTTGCCTACCTGATGATACATAAAAATAGGTTATTTGAAGGTCATTTGCCGTAATTGTATATTTACATAATAAGTGATAAAATTAATGCAATAAATTTTGAAAGTAAAACTTTCCCTTAATTTGAGAATACACTATCAGCTTGAAAATACAATAAATGCACGTTTACTAAAAGTTTACACACTGCAAAAAATGTAGTTTAACTAGACAATTAAATCTAAAATACTCTAGAAATTGTTGGGTAACAATTTTTCAGGCTTTTCACCATTAGGAATGATTTGAGTTTGGTAACAACCTTTATATCATGATCTTTTGTTTCTAAAACTTGGTTCACAGCCACGACTTTGAGGAACAAAATGTGCTGTGTGAATAGTCAATGAAAATTCAGTTACACTAAGTATCAGACACCAACTATTGCAAGTTGTCTATGGTAACTGATAGCATATCGGGGGATTCCCAGAGTGGGAAATGACGTCGGGAAACAGTGGATTAAAATAGGCAATGAGTGGTGTTGCATACTAAGGAAGTCCGTTCTTCGCGGAAATCATATTTCTTCAGCTATGACTATATACTTGCTTCAAAATTATGAATTAAAACTTATTTTGTCTACTGTATAACACGAATGGTTCATGGGTGCTTTCCTTCATGGTTTGAAGCCATTTAGATAGTTTCGTGGTACAAACTTTCATGGATATCCTATATTAAAAACAGTACACACAAATATCATTAAAATCTGTATTTATTTTCGTGGTTCAATAACAACCACTAAAACCATAAATATTTACACACAACGAACATTTCATACTATACATTATATCAGTACAGTTTGGCAAGCAAAAGAATGATTCAAACCGTACTATACATGTTAACTACGTAGTATTAAGTATTATATTAAAAGCTTAATGTTGTACAGACAGGGGGATATATTAGGCTACATGTGGTATGGACAGGGAGATTATAAGCTAGATGTGGTATGGACTGGGGGACTATAAGCTAGATGTGTATGTACAGGAGGATTATAAGCTAGATATGGTATGGACTGGGGGATTATAAGCTAGATGTGGTATGTACAGGGGGATTATAAGCTAGATGTGGTATGGACTGGGGGATTATAAGCTATATGTGGTATGGAAAGGGAGATTATACGCTAGATGTGGTATGGACTGGGGGATTATAAGCTACATGTCGTATAGACAGGGGGATTATAAGCTAGATGTAGTATGGACAGAGGGATTATCAATTAAGGTACGTACATGTGGTACGGACAGGGGGATTAAAAGCTAGATGTGGTATGTACAGGGGAAATTATAAGCTACATGTGGTATGGACAGGGGAATTATAAGCTACATATTGTATGGACAGGGGGACTATAAGCTACGTGTGGTATGGACAGGGGGATTATAAGCTACATGTGGTATGGACAGGGAGATTATAAGCTACATGTGGTATGGACTGGGGGATTATAAATTAAGGTACATATGGTATGGACTAGGGGGATTATAAGCTACATGTGGTATGGACAGGGGGATTATAAGCTAGATGTGGTATGTACAGGGGAATTATAAGCTAGATGTGGTATGGACAGGGGAATTATAAGCTACATATTGTATGGACATGGGGACTATAAGCTACGTGTGGTATGGACAGGGGGATTATAAGCTAGATGTGGTATGGACAGGGGGATTATAAGCTACATGTGGTATGGACTGGGTGATTATAAGCTACATGCGGTATGGACTATTATAAGCTGCATGTGGTATGGACTGAGGGATTATAAGCTACATATGGTATGGATAGGGAGATTATTAGCTACATGTGGTATGGACTGGGGAATTATAAGCTAGATACATTTGGTATGGACAGGGAGTATATAAGCTACATGTGGTATGGACAGGGGAATTAGAAGCTACATGTGGTATGGACAGGGGGATTATAAGCTACGTTTGGTATGGACAGGGGGACTATAAGCTACATTTGGTATGGACAGGGAGTTTATAAGCTACATGTGGTATGGACAGGGGGACTATAAGCTACATGTGGTATGGACAGGGGGATTATAAGCTACATGTGGTATGGACAGGGAGATTATAAGATACATTTGGTATGGACAGGGAGTATATAAGCTACATGTGGTATGGACAGGGGGATTATAAGCTACATTTGGGATGGACAGGGAGATAATAAGCTACATGTGGTATGGACTGGGGGATTATAAGCTACATGTGGTATGTACAGGGGGATTATAAGCTAGATGTGGTATGGACTGGGGGATTATAAGCTACATGTGGTGGTATGGACAGGGAGATTATAAGCTTCATTTGGTATGGACAGGGATATTATAAGCTACATTTGGTATGGACAGGGATATTATAAGCTACATGTGGTATGGACTGGTGGATTATAAGCTACATTTGGTATGGACAGGGGGACTATAAGCTACGTATGGACAGGGGGATTATACGCTACATGTGGTATGGACAGGGGGGCTATAAACTTCATTTGGTATTGACAGGGAGATAATAAGCTACATGTGATATGGACTGGGGGATTATAAGCTACATGTGGTATGGGCTGGGGGATTATAAGCTACTTGTGGTATGGACAGGGAGATTATAAGCTGCATGTGGTATGGACAGGGGGACTATAAGGTACATTTGGTATGGACAGGGAGATAATCAGCTACATGTGGTATGGACTGGGGGATTATAAGCTACATGTGGTGGTATGGACAGGGAGATTATAAGCTACGTATGGACAGGGGGATTATACGCTACATGTGGTATGGACAGGGGGGCTATAAGCTACATTTGGTATGGACAGGGATATTATAAGCTACATTTGGTATGGACAGGGAGTTTATAAGCTACATGTGGTATGGACAGGTAGATTATAAGATACATTTGGTATGGACAGGGAGATTATAAGCTACATGTGGTATGGACAGGGGGATTATAAGCTACGTATGGACAGGGGGATTATACGCTACATGTGGTATGGACAGGGGGACTATAAGCTACATTTGGTATGGACAGGGAGATAATAAGCTACATGTGATATGGACTGGGGGATTATAAGCTACATGTGGTATGGACAGGGGGACTATAAGCTACATGTGGTATGGACAGGGAGATTAT
>NW_018408312.1:365392-390779 GCF_002113885.1 Mizuhopecten yessoensis
TGGTATGGACAGGGAGATTATAAGCTACATGTGGTATGGACTGGGGGATTATAAGCTACATGTGGTATGGACAGGGAGATTATAAGCTACATGCGGTATGGGCAGGGGGATTATAAGCTACATGTGGTATGGACTGGTGGATTATAAGCTACATGTGGTATTGACAGGGAGATTATAAGCTACATGTGGTATGGACTGGGGGATTTTAAGCTACATGTGGTATGGACAGGGGGATTATAAGCTACATGTGGTATGGACTGAGGGATTATAAGCTACATGTGATATGGATAGGGGGATTATAAGCTACATGTGGTATGGACTGAAGGTATATTAAGCTACATGTGGTATGGACTGAATGTATATTAGGCTACATGTGATATGGTATGAGACTATAATAAGCTCAATATGGTAGACAGTGGGGTTTGCGGATGAGGGGTAATTTGAGCTTACCTGGTAATGTGGTACGGACAGGGGTGTATTATAAGTTTAATGTAAATGGTGTGAGGGAATTTTATGCTCAATACGGCACGGACAGGGGGGTCAGTGGGTACATTAAGCTTAATATACTACAATCTGATGGTATCATTAGCGCAATGTGGTTCTGTGTACTAGGTGGCTATAATAAATGGATCAGTTTACCAATCAAACTTACCACAAGGTCAGCTGCTGTTGGCAAGCTGACTTCAGTGTACACCCAATCGTTTCCTTGTGCGCCCGACAAGCTCCAGACCGTTGTTTCAGAACCTCGCTCGCCGGACAGCACAATCAGATCGCCAATTGAATCACCCTTCATGTGAAAGTAAAACCGCAGGCATCGATTCATGGCTGGAAAAAAAATTGACTGTAAAATTGGATTTCCAATTGCATAAAATACGGCATAAAGATTGGATATTAGTTTCCTATACTTTACCCAGAATATGTTACTTGTGGATAGAAGAACAATACAGTGGATTCAGCCTTACCCACTACAGAAGTAATCCAACATCGTTCATTGTATTTAACATAATTAGTAGGGGTGTCAATACACCTACAGTGTATCATGATATATCGTCATTGGAAAAAGGTATTCTTTTAACTCATTCTCTCCTACTTATTTAAACTGGACTTGCCCAGTCTTTGATTTGGAAAGGTTCAAATGTGACTCTAGGGGTGAATGAGTTGAAAAGAAATTGTTGTCAGAATTGTTATCAAACTGTATCTTCTTTAATATTGATAGCAAAGATTTACTATTTGGGTTTTTTAAATATCAACCATCGATTATGAAATTTCAACCGATTCCCACCACTAGTTATAACCCTGTGTATGGTTATTGGCATATTTGCAAAGTTAAAAAATATTGCGATACATTGATATTAAATTCAATTTTGTATTACAATAGCATACATGCCTGTGTTTACAAGTTTACCAATATTTTGCGACAGCAAGCCCTAGAAATTAACCACATGCAAAATTTGCTGGAGGGGACGCTTTTAACTCATCTCACCCGAAATTTCATAATGATTTATTCCAACCTTTGAATTGAAAGAGTTCAAATGTGTCTTCAGGGGAGAATTGATTAAGAAAACAAAACAGATTGTGGCCATTGCTGTACAGGCCACATAATACTGTATACAGGGAAATGTTCACGTTTGACGGCAAAATATGTTTTCACCCAACATTAAATCTGCCTTTTACATTTAATTATTATGTTGCCCGAATTATCAATTATTATTATCAATACCCGAAAAGAGAAGAGGCACTAAATATAAGGGAAAGGGCTCTTACTATATATTGAAAAATGTTCGACAAGACAAACTTTCGCCCTTCACCTGTAAAATCCATATTTGCCCATTTTTAATTTGCCCTTTACATTTAATTGCCGTGTTTATTATGTTGTTTACTTATATTCGCTTAATGATAAATTCTTCATCACAGAGGGTGAAACAGGCAAACATTAAACTGCAGAAAAGAATTCCTGGTATACTGTATGAATACAGACACAAGTTGGATCATATGTGTGGTTTCGAAAACCATTACAGAGGCATATTACAACCTGTATTTAAGAAGATAAATCCTACGGAAAGGTGACACGTGGTTTGAGAAACTACTACCGCAACACACTAAGTTTTGAACCTACGTATGAAAGTAGTCTGCTCAGAGCTGAGGATTGCATTATCTCCACTCGCTCTAGGGTAGGAAGTTTCAATAAATGCATATTTCGATCCAGTGTGGGCTTTATCTGGTCCAGTGTTTGAGCTTGGGGTGCCTCTCTGAAAAATAAACAGTAACAAGCGTAACACAGGGCTGAAAATAATATACTCCCGAGCTCCCGTGGCAATGCGACTTCCCTAAAATCATTCTCATGCATCGTTTTACCTCAGTGTATTAAAATATGGCAATGTAAGAAGAGCATTTGTACTGTATTACTTACTAACCCTTTCACTCATAGGTAACTTGAGTACTCTCCCATCATTAACCTGGGTGAGTCATTTAATGCCTACAGTGGTGAAACGGTCAAATTTGAGAGCTATCTCTTGAATGTGGTGAAAGGTAACAACATACTGTACTTGACCAACTTAAGCTTTAAGGAAAATTTCATATATTCTTTTCACCCTTAAATAATTGATTTTCATAGGAATTGTCTCCCTTTGTTTATATTTCAAATCATGAAAATAAAAATTGAAATTGCCCCTTTTAGCCAATAATCGATTCCTAGGTATATCTATGTTACATTAATTACTGGCAAATTTTGCTATAGGTCAAAGTGTAAATATTTTGACAAAGTAATTGTGCAGAAACCGTCAACAAATTAGAGCATAGAGCACAGTATGCTAATTTATTATGCGTGGTTTTTGCTCAACTTTGAACTTAATTAGCCTCAACCTTTGTATAATGTACAGGCATACCAAGTTTCATCAAACATTTAAGCAATTAAGCTATCTTCTAAGAACTTAAGTTTGAAAATTTACCAATCAAAGCACACAATCCTAATAAATTATGTGTGGATTTTGCTCAATTTCAAAGTTAGCTTCAGTTTTTATATAATGTAGATGCATACCAACTTCCATCAAAATTGACTTGTTATTTAAGCAAGTTATCTTGCGGACCCAAAGTATTGAAAAAGACGCTCACCATACTATAATACATCCTGTCAAACTTGTTGACAGGTGCTTAAAAAGCATGCAATAGTTCTGAAATAGGCAAGGTGCACTTGACTTGAAGTTGACCAACAGTAACATTTTATACTTGGAACCCAGTTACAGGTTATATTTGACCGAATTCATCTTTATTATTCTTTTATTCTGGGGGTTTACTTCATCCTATTAACTCATTCACCCCTGAAGTTTCATAATGAACTATTCCAACCTTTGAATTGGAAGAGTTCAAATGCATCTTCAGGGGTGAAAAGTACGGTTTGTTAATTCAGGAATGATTTATCAAAGTTGAGTTCATGCAAGAACAAGAATTCCACGGGAGTGGATGTGTCACCTGCTCAGCACTTTTGGTAAGAAAAGTGTTTGGCTTGAGTTATCGCTTAAACAGATATGCCAAAACGTGGAAAGTTGAAACTTGACAGAAGAACCATTCTAACACGATTCATTTGCAACGCATATTTTGATTGGATACGGACCATGTTCTAATCTGCGAATAAGCTCCTCCCATCGCACTTAAGCCACGCACTTTTTCTAACCAAAACAATATGGCGTCAAGCTCGCTGATAAGGCTAATAGGCAACAGAACAGAAACGACCGATGAAATGCATTTGTTGAATGAATTAAAAAGTAAAAAGAACACATTCCTTGTTCTTACCTTCATTTATTATTGAAACGTTTGTTCCATCCGTGTGAAGGCATCTATTTAGATCCGAAATCAAATGAGACATTTCACATGTGTCGTATGCATTTACACAAAACTCTTCACAAATCGATACAATTAATCACCGATTTTGTCGATAAGCATAGATTAGTATGGAAGCTGACATGGAAATGTAAGAACTTGGTCAATATTAATCAAAATATGTCGTTTAAACTTTGGTAATAGGACGTTCATGAACAATACAAATATTCTGCCACGTCAACATACAGATCAAGCTCTCGCCAGTATGGGCGAGGCCAAATGACCGACTTTTGAAAGCTTCTTTCCGATTGGTCAGTCCGTTGCAGAATGACACGTCGCCAGTTCAGGTCACAAAGTATTTCACTACGTACTTTTGTACAAGGAAATACAATGTTTCTAAACATATCAGCGTAGTATATTTGTTAAGGTGTGTTAGAATAGGGGTAGTACATTGTTTTTCGTGTCTATACTGGCGATTAGAACATGAAATTTGGTTTAAACTCTCGACCTGTCGGTCTCGAGTTCAAACCCAAATTTCATGTTCTAATTGCCAGTATAGCCACTCAAAACAATATACTATCCCCTAAATAATAATTCATTGCTTCTAGCATTACCGTACAAAATTTGAAAAGAATTGATTAAAAAATAAAAAATAAAGGTTCTTGCATTTACTACACAACGCCCTTGTTTGGCAATAAAAGAGGCATAACTCCAACAAAAATGCACGTAATCTTCTGAAATGCGAACTTGTCTGAACGATATTAAAATGCAATATGTAAAACAAGTTTGAGTTCAAACAACCCAAGGTAACTCAATGCAAGTTATCGCACGGAAACCTTGGTTCGGACGACGCAGACAAAGTAATACCTATATGTCGGCGACACAAAAAAACACGTTCCGATGCATTGGAACAGTGATCCTTGTAATTAGAATTATACACTAGAACTGTCATCCGGAGGATAACGAATACCCCCCTCAAATGCTAGTAGTTTATAATTCATTTAGTGACCTTGACCTTGGGGTTTCCAGACAAATTATGTAAGTGAAGTTTCAGTAAAATCTGCTTGTCGGTTAAGATCAAGTTTTTCGGACAAGTTTACTGTGGACGTCAGACATCCAGACAGATGGACATCCAGACAGGGTGGTTCCAGTATACTCCTCTAGCTTCGTTGCGGGGGTATACAAATATAACTAGTAGAGCTGCAACAATATATCGTGACATATTTTGAACACTGTACATTACACAGTATTTTATGGGAGGTTATGATACACCTAGGATATTCAGGGTTTTGTCGATTCTGAATTCAATCTGCTCAGATAGGTTCATGCATGGCTTGTGACAGCTACAGATTGGTATGCACGTGGAAATTTGTGAATTATGAGAAACTTTATAAAAATTATGTCTATTTTGGACCAAGTCTATTTTCTTTTGTAATATTGCCATTAAAAAATTGCAATACATCTTTTCCCTTCTATTGTTACTATATGTATTGTGCTACATATCGAATCGTGACCATAGTATGGTGATACGTATAGTGTTGTCATGTTTTGAGTGATCAGTCCATCAACTTGACAGTCTATTGTTGTAAACCTACCTGATTTATAGTCCAATCAAAAATGTCCACTGCAGCATTGACCTGCTCCAGGAAACAGTAGGCCCCATCTTCAAATGTGCAGGTCACAGGAACACTCCCTGGTAAAATGAACAACCAAATGTAAAAATACTTCAGGGCTAATTTAAATCCAATGTATAATTTGTAATTTCTTTAATTAACTCATTCACTCCTGAAACAACATTTGAACTTGTCGATTTCAAAGGGTGGAATAGTTTATTATGAAATATCCGGGGTGACCGAGTTAATCTTGCTATATTGGTGGTTACCCAAGATAACACTAAATTAAATATCCACAAACTGATCATAGTTTGGTTAACTCATTCACCCCTGAAATTTCATAATGAACTATTCCAACCTTTGAATTGGTAGAGTTCAAATGTGTCTTCTAGGATTGAACAAGTTATTACAGTGAATGCAGAGATACTAGAAAAGACCTGTTCATTTTACTGCCGTATTATACATTCATGGGTGAACAAGTTAAGGATCCCTGTTCTACTGCAAATATGTTTTTTCATATATACAGTTACCTCCCCTTAATTTTGTTTAAAATATAAATTGTAGTGCAGTTGGGCTAGCATAAACATATTTGCATTGACCAGGTAGCTCAATTGGTTAGAACAATACTGATAACAGTCTGGAGTCTGGGGTTCGAATCCTGTTCCAACACCAACACTGTTGTTGGTTACGTTTTCTTTATTTCATCTTTATTGTTTTTATAGAAGTCCTGCAAGGTATGGTCTTCATTTCAGAATTAATTCATCATAGATATAGTCATGTCGGAGGAAAGTTTCCCATGTGTCTTTTACATTTTTTTGCAGTGTACTAGGATTCTTAACTCATTCACCCCTAAAATGCGTTTGAACTCTTCCAATTCAAATGTTGGACTGGTTCATTATGAAATTGCAGGGGTGAATGAGTGAAGGAAGTAATTGTGCAGTTTGTGATTATTAGCAGTATTTTGAATATCTGTATTTTAAATTAGTTAAATTATTAACAATGAATTATTGAGCAATACAATTCAAGCTAATCATCCCAGAAACAATTAAAGCTATAAAGTGGAAACGGATTTTCTATTTATAGTAACAGTGACCTTGACCTGTGACCTAAAGAATCAAGACAATGCAGTTTGTTTTAACATGTTACTCTTATTACTGTTGTACTACAAATCCAATATTTATAAATCTAAAATTAGATTTCTTAGCCTGTTTTTCGTCATTTAAGAATCACATTTAGTCTCTTGTACATGTTTTCAATGGTGGTAGCATATTCCCGAGTCGAAGTTCCGATGTTTCAATTTTTTCGATGGTCCCGCAAAGATCAAAGTTTGACTGTATTAATATATTATGTAACAATTCTTAATGCAATATGATACTGTGAAATCACTAATTTTTGTGGGGTTTTAAAATTTCGTTGTATGATGTATCACTATAGAGGCAAACAAAAATAAACCAATTTGATACAATACACAAGTATCGTGATATGAAATGATATATCATTGCAGCCCTACCAGACATTTATAAAATCTATACGATCTTATGATCCTGACCATATGAACCTGTTTTTGAATTCTGACAAATCCTATCAACCATTACCAGCATACTTACCATTTTAGATCTGATGACATGTATCTAAACTGGTCAATTCCAACAATAAAGTGACGTAAGAATTTTCGGGAAGTTTGTATGATGGAGTCAATATTAATGTAACCAGGGTTTTCGCTAGGTGTTTATAGGGTCCGATAGAGGGACCCATTCCCAATTGAAAAATGACCCTGCATTTTCAAAATTTCAGTCTTTTTTTGTCCAATGGGATTAAAAAGCATGTTTATACAGGTTTCCAGTCGTTATAATTGTGCAATGTTCAAAATATTACCATCCACGAAGGAGCATTCCAAATACTTATATAACGAAAATTTGAAATTGAATAAACAAAAGCACTGAAAATTGATGTTTATTTTTGCCATAAATTGTACTGTAAGAAACAGCTATAGTATTGTAGAGGACATTTTGATAATCACATTATTTTTGTACAATTGTGGGAACATTGATAATATTTTCCAATTTTTGTCAGATGCTGGCAATATTTTATCGAATTCCTGCTCAGGGGCACTTTCCCAAAATAGCTAGCAAAACCCCCGATTTCAAAAGGAGGTAATAAGTGGTATTTTCCCATAATGAATCACTGTACAAACCTGTCCATTGTTCATAGCAAAACCCGGTGGAATGCGGAAGAACTCTGTGTTGGAATCGGTGTAAAGCTAATTTAAAACCCCGCAAATAAGTTCCTGGTACATATTCAAGCACTGAACATGTACAGTACATGATTTGGCAATTGTAAAGGCAATATTTTGCGAGGTCTTCAATGTTTACTAGTTTGGAAATTTGAAATCATCAGGGTTGCCAACTCTTACGGCGTGAGACAAAAACTCACGCTAAAACGTTCTAAAAAGGTCCTCACTCATGCTGAAACATGTCTCACGCCACGTGAGCCATAAATCTCACGCATTTGTTATTTTTTGCAGTATAAGTGGCGAAAAAAATGCAACGTTAACGCACCAAAGACTTGTAGAACTAAACACTTTTCAATCTGATGTGATGAAAAAAAATAACGAGGTATATAATCATGCAACAAATAAATTGAATCGAATATTACAGACATGGTACAAGTAAATGATCAGGGTCTGTTTGTTGCTGTGGATAATGTAGTATCCAGAAATAATTGGAAAATATTTTTCACCGTCAAATTATCAATTATTTTTTTTTATCTTTCATGTTAATGAACTTTTCATATTACTACTATGGTAAATTTCTTATTATTATTCTTATTTCTTATTATAACAAACTGCTATTTTTTTTGACAGGTCATGGAACATCCCATGCCAATATACTAGCAATATTGACAGCAAAACAAAAAAAGTGACTGGTACCTGTTCTAGCCAAGAAATAAATCGTTACAAGAAAGTCTGTTGATTATAATGTGTTGCATTTCTGATGTCAAGTTGTTTGTGTGATAAATAAAAATCTAATATATATCTGCAAAAAATGTTTTGTTTTTATTTCCTGCAAAGATCTTAAAGTATGCAGATGTTACAGTAGTCAGAGAAAGCCAGGATTTGTTTGATACATAGGTAAATGTTATCTCAACACCTGAAAACGACGTCACGGCGCGACGCCGTCAAAAGTCTCACACTTAAGAAAACCCAGTGGAGGGAGACCTGCCACACTGGCCTCCTTAGAGGTTGGCAACCCTGGATTATCAATTTTATCTTGTACACAATGAACATATCAAACGCATCACAATATGTCAAGACTGCAGGTCCCTTTATCAAGCTTGAATTGAGCGAGAAATTTGTATGTTTTTATTTTTCACTTTACTTGAGGATGATTTTGCCTATAAATATAATGTATACACACTGTATCGTATAAGCATTCAATAAGTCTTTATACACTATAAGCAAAACATCTTATCGAGCAACAAATTAATTCTACAATTTTCGTCACATTGTTGTACAGGTTTGACATGCAATATGTGTAATAACCACACCGTTCATGTTTATTCATATTTGAAGGAATTCATCCAGAAATTATTAAGTTATTTCTGGAAATTTATCTTCTTCTTTTTTCTTCAAAACTTATCTTTCAAGTTTTATCCATCCTCAAATATAGGCACATCGGTGAACATTCATATTTACTGATTTTTTTGTTTTTAGTTTATTTTATAAGGGCCCCGGTTCCCGATATACTTACGACACGTTCCATAAATTAATTCAACGTCATCTAAAGCGATATCACCATCCCAGCTACTTCCTCGTGTAGCCTCGATGTAAAGCTGCAACATCATACAAATATCCCAATGTCATTAAAAACGCTTTCATCACAGAATAAATTTCTCATATATTCTTTTCTCTCTTAACAATATTAATACTTTAATGAATGCTGATACTAGTAATTTTTCCCGCCAAGGCAAATAACATTTACCAATAAATTTAAACTGCATGTTTTTATTAAAAAATAGAAAAGTGTTTTAACTCATTCATCCCTGAAGACACATTTGAACTCTTCCAATTCAAGGGTTGGAATTTCAGGGGTGAATGATTTTAAAGTAGAGAGTTGCACAACTTTTCTCATCCTCGATACTTCAGTGCACGTGGCTATACTCTGTCAAGTACGCTCTCTGCACCCCTGGAATATATCAATAGCAAAATTGAAGGCTAGCCCTTTTTTGTCCAAGGTAAAAAAAACAAGAGGCCTAGAGGGCCTGTATCGCTCACCTGAATATGTTTAAAATAATTGGTATGAAGTAAATATATAGCACTCCATGGTAGGTGCTGTAAGTACATATGCAATTTCAGAAAGATCCATTCAGTACTAGAGATAAAGCGAGAACAAACTTCAAACATAGCCCCACCCCTATGCCCCTAGGGGGGTCATACCCACCAATTATACAAAATTGGTTCCCCCTCAACCAAGGATGCTCCAGACCAAATATGGAACAAATCCTTTCATTCCTACAGAAGAAGAAGGATTTTAAAGAATAATTTGCTATGTTTCCCCTATTGGGCCCCGCCCCTCAGCCCCCAGGGGGGCCACACCCACCGTTTATACAAAATGGGTTCCCCTTTATCCAAGAATGCTTCAGACCCAATATGAACCAAGTCCTTTCATTCCTACAGAATAAGAAGGATTTTAAAGAATTTGCTATGTTTCCCCTATTGGGTCACGCCCCTCAGGACCCTGGGGGGCCAGACCCACAGTTTATGCAAAATTGGTTCCCCTTCACCCAAGGATGCTTAAGACCAAATATGGAACAAATCCTTTCATTCCTACAGAAGAAGAAGGATTTTAAAGAATAATTTGCTATGTTTCCCCTATTGGGCCCCGCCGCTCAGGCCCCGGGGGGCCAGAGCCACGGTTTATACAAAATTGTTCCCCCTTCACCCACGGATGCTTCAGAACAAATATGGAACAAATCCTTTCACTCCTACAGAAGAAGAAGGATTTTAAAGAATAATTTGCTATGTTACCCCTATTGGGCCCCGCCGCTCAGGCCCCGGGGGGCCAGAACCACGGTTTATACAAAATTGTTCCCCCTTCACCCACGGATGCTTCAGAACAAATATGGAACAAATCCTTTCATTCCTACAGAAGAAGAAGGATTTTAAAGAATTTGCTTTATTTCCCCTATCGGGCCCCGCCCCTCAGCCCCTAGGGGGGCCAGACCCATCATTTATACAAAATTTGTTCCCCCTCCCCCAAGGATCCTCCACACCAAATATGGAACAAACCCTTTCATTCCTACCGTAGAAGAAGGATTTTAAAGGTTTTTCTTCTATTTCCCCTATTGGGCCCCGCCCCTCAGCCCCGAGGGGGCCAGACCCATCGTTTATACAAAATTTGTTCCCCTTCCACCAAGGATGCTCCACACCAAATAAGGAACAAATCCTTTCATTCCTACCGTAGAAGAAGGATTTTAAAGGTTTTACTTCTATTTCCCCTATTGGGCCCCGCCCCTCAGGCCCCAGGGGGGCCACACCCACCGTTTATACAAAATTGGTTCCCCTTTATCCAAGAATGCTTCAGACCCAATATGAACCAAGTCCTTTCATTCCTACAGAATAAGAAGGATTTTAAAGAATTTGCTATATTTCCCCTATTGGGCCCCGCCCCTCAGGCCCCAGGGGGGCCACACCCACCGTTTATACAAAATTGGTTCCCCTTTATCCAAGAATGCTTCAGACCCAATATGAACCAAGTCCTTTCATTCCTACAGAATAAGAAGGATTTTAAAGAATTTGCTATATTTCCCCTATTGGGCCCCGCCCCTCAGCCCCCAGGGGGGCCAGACCCATCATTTATACAAAATTTGTTCCCCCTCCCCCAAGGATACTCCACACCAAATATGGAACAAACCCTTTCATTCCTACCGTAGAAGAAGGATTTTAAAGGTTTTACTTCTATTTCCCCTATTGGGCCCCGCCCCTCAGGCCCCAGGGGGGCCACACCCACCGTTTATACAAAATTGAATCCCCTTGGCCTAAGGATGCTCCAGACCAAATTTAGTCAAAATCTACTTGGCCGTTCAAGACAAGTAGCGTTTTAAATGAAAAGTTGACGGACGGACGGACGGACGACGGACGCTGCGGTATGGCATAAGCTCACCAGATGAGCTAAAAAAAGACCAACAGCTAGGCGGATACCTATCCTTTGAAGATTATAGAGAAGCGAAACCACACTTCAAAGTCAGTTCCAATTTTACCATTACGTGACTGCGAATTTCTTTGAATGTACGTCAAATGATCAAACTAGTCTTCTCGTTTCACCACAAGGTGGTGCAGCACACCGAGCCTTCACTTTTGTCATAACATCCCAAGGGTGCAGAGAGCGCAAATAAGCATAACCCCTGGAGAATCGAGGATGCACTTTTCCTCATTTCTGTGTGTGTAAGACAAGAGCTTTCTCCCACCCTTCACATGTGTGTCTCCTGTTTTAGCCGGGAAAGATCAGCTTGTCACCCCCTAGGGGAAGATAGCCTCATCACCCCCTTGGGGGAGATAGCCTCGTCACCCCCTAGGAGGAGATAGCCTCGTGCTGATTAGCACATGTTTAATTGTGACGTGATTAAAATGTGTCACCGGTAATTGTGACGTCATCAAAAGTGAATGACGATATCCATACCCCATTTATGTGTTTTGTTTACAAACATGGCAGACTACTGTTGATGGAGTTGTGACTGAAGTAATAGGATGGGAGGATGCTAATGCTATCACAATAACAGGACGTAACAAATTGGGAAAAGTCTGTTGCAAATTAAATCTGTTACAATATATTGACCATACAAGTTAGAAAGATGGGATGATTTGTTTTGTGTAAACTATGTTTGCAAATATGGGGAATGCTAAATAAATCTCTTTGACAGATTTGTTTTTGTCTAAAAAGACCAGGGGGAAATGTTGATCTTTTCAAAATGGTAGCAAGTCAAAACACATTTTCATGGTTTCTAAGCTTAATCTGGTAGTTGGAATGAAAGCGGAGGGTTTTGCAAAATTTGAACATCCTGAGGGTGGAATTTTCCTGTCGTTCATTCTATCATATACAAATGTACATACTAGCATTACGAATATATTCTCCAGTTAAACACAATTATTTCTCGTATACTGCAATTATTTCTCAATTCATACAAAGACGCTTTATAATATTTTGAAGATGCAAGAACATAATTTAATTTTGGCTATTCCTTAACCATAAGACTTTCAGGTTTTATTGTTTAACCTGAAAAACAGACAACACGAAAAGTGATGTTGTATACCGCAATGTTCGGCACAGTATTTGTAATTCTAACTTCTGATTGGTTGAAGTTTCTTGGCAATGAAATTACTTGCACAATGTTGTGTTTTGTGCAAAAATAATTTTGTTTTCATCAGAAATGAATAAATATTCATTAACCATAAATTCAAAAATAATGTCCGATTTCTGAAAAATAAATAATAAGGGATAACCAGAATTGTTGGGGTTAAACAGTATACAACGTAAAATTAATCAACTCGTTCACCCCTGAAAACACATTTGTACTATTCCAATTCAATGATTAGAATAGTTCATTATGAAATTTCAAGGGTGAATGAGTTTACCAAATTATGATCCATATATGTACCTGAAATGAGGGGTCCGCTGGCAAGTTAACCGTAGCTCTAACCCACATATCGCCCTGGTCACCAGACTTTGTCCACAGAACTCCAGAGCTTGTTGTAGAAATCTGTAGATTACCCACACTATCTCCATTCATATGATACCAAAATGAAAGGCAGCGATCCATAGCTGTAAAAAAGACACAGGGTATGTAATCCATAAGTTAAACCTTTCACCCCTATGCAACTTTAGTAAACTATCATGCATTGATCTCGATCTAGTCCACTATGATCCACAGTAGTGGAAGGTTAAATAAAAGACTATATAGAGGTATTAAGGGACATTTTCGGTCTCATCCGGGATTTATAATTAGTAGTTACATTTGCAATCTGGAATAAATTTAGTACGCAAATATGAAATTTCAAATTTATCCAACAACTGGGATGGCCCTACAAAGAGACATAAACCCTCATTTTCAGACTGAAATGTGTGAATATCATCTGTTGTGCATTATTTGGTTGGAAATTAATTGGCCATTATGAAGCAAATTAACTAAACATTCTTCAAATTTTGAAAGCCTCCGCATGCATCAAACAAATTGATATTTGACACACTTGAACATTGTCATACCCGAGTGTTCACTCGTAGAAAGGATTCTTTGTTTGTCACATGCAGAGGCTTTCATTTCTGCATGCTAACTGTCGAAAAAAAAACATTTTTGCTTTTTCTGCATGACGCAATTTTGTTGATATGTATGAGGCCAACATGACGCATATATAATACCACGGGTCCTTTAAATATCAAAGACACTGTATTGTCAACGAAACACATAATGCTGATAAAATACTGTATATATAATTACCGATACCAATATTTTTCACTTTCAGTGCATTCTGCCCTATGAGGGAAAAAATATCTACTGAATACTGGGAAAGTTTCGCTGCAGTTTAATTTTTCGCCTATTTGGCTTCAATGCTGGTGTATTTATCACTATAGCAAACAGTAGTTCACCAGTATTGACACTGGCATGTTTATTTCGAGCATGGAAGAAAAAGAATCAAACATAGGTATATGGTTCATGGACAGGGACATCAACCCACGGGTAAGAGTTTGGCTGTCCAGCACTCTGCCACGCTTCGTGCTAGACAGCCAAACTCTTACTCTCGGGTTGCCATTTCCCTGTCAATGCACGTATCACACCCACGTAAGATTCATTTTTTTTTACCAGGTATAGCATTGTAAGTCTCCAGCTTGGCAGTTTCTCCTGGGGCCACAGGACTGGATACCTCGTAGAAGATATAGTTAGAACCAGTGTGTGCACTGCTTGGGCCGGTGTTGGACGATGGTGTTCCACCCTGAAAGTAACAGATTATTGTTTAATCGGGCTAATTATAATCTTAAATGAAAACTTAAACAAGTGTCCAAGTTGTTTCAAACTCCCAGGCTGAGGCATAATATTTTATCTATTTCCCTCAATGGACCCCACTGTTTCCGCCACAATCCCCACAAAACAAAATATTCGGATAACCCGACAGGTGGGTCTTTGCCAGCGAGCATCCCAGGATTTTATTCATTCACCCTTACGCAGCTATAAATATTCACGTACATCCTAGGAAACTCCAGTAACTGTAAGTATATATGCTACTCAATATGGGCGCCCCTTCTCAATTACCAACGCCCTTTTTAATTAGTCGGGGCCCTTATTAAGTCAAATATGGAATATATAAAATAGCAAAGGGAATGAGATAATCAGGACCAGGATAAACCTTTTCACCACTGTAGACCATAATGGACTCATCCATATCAATGCTTGGTAAAGTGTAATACATTTACATAGGGGTGAAAGGGTTCAGGTACCAAAACAATAAATATATGGAGCATATTTTGAATTGATGGCTGGCCCAATACATGCTTTTTTTCAAGGAAATTCCTCATGAAATTTGATCGCTCACCTGAATAATAAAGCATCCTTGGAAATGTTTTATAACATATAATACTGCAACTTATTTCCAAGTATAGACCATCTCAGCAACACCTGTCCCTCCTTAGGTCCCTTCTTTCTGCCCCCATGAATTGGGGTGGATTTCAAACATTATCTTCATTTTCCCTACTTGGCCCGCCCCTCTGCTCCCTAGGAGCAACCTCCATTTAACAAAAGGATGTCCCCTTTGTCAAAGGATGCTCTACACAATTTTTTTTAAATCCCTAAATTCTTACTAAAGGGGAAGGAATTTAATCATTTATTACAGTAACTACGTTCCCCATATTGGGGACCGGCCCTCTGCATCCACAGAAGGGCCACATCCTCCGTTTATACAACATTTAGTCCACATTTGCCCAGGGATGCTCCAGGCCGAATTTGGATAAAATCCCTCCTATGCATAGTACAGAATAATAATTTTGAAGAGTTAAACCTCAAATTCCCCTTATGGGCCTTACCCCTCTGCACCCAGAGGGGCCACACCCTCTGTTTATACAAAACTTAGTCCCCTTTGCCAAAGGATACTCTAGTCCAAGTTAAGTCAAAATCCATAAAGCTGTTCAGGACAAGCAGCGTTTTAAAGGAAAAGTTGACGCATGGACGGACGACGGAGGCCACGGTACGGCCTAAGCTCACCATGGTCCGTCGGACCAGGTAGGCTAGAAACTTACTGTTTGCAAAGTCCAGTTATAGTTATCGTTGGGGGAGTCCCTGAGGAAACACTCCGCATTTTCAAAAGTACAGCTGTAGTTCTCAGTCACTGAAACACAGAGAGGGCTTGGTTAATTTCATTGTGTACTCGATAGTTCCACTTTAGGATCCCAGTACCACGGCCAACAACTGTAAGTATTGGAAACCATTTTTTCCAGCATGAGTATCGCTTTGATAAATCATTTATGAAGAAAAAACGCATACCTTTAAGGTCTGTGATGACATTCATGAGAAAAAATAAAGATGAAATAAAACAAAATATTATCAACAGTGATCGGAGTAAAAAGTCAGCTTAAAAGTCAGCTTAAAAGCACGTTCAAACCCTTGACTTCAAGAGTGCTATTCTTTCCTTGTAATCAATTGAGCTACATGTACCTGGTCAACAGAAGTGTCCGGGCCCAACTGTGCTAGTTATATCCAAATGGAAATTAAGGGACAATGCCACATCCCTTTTTCAGAACAGCTTTTACCTAGAACTGTAGGCCAAAGGTTAACAAATTCCCCCCGCTCCTATATAAACCAGAACTGTAAGCTAAAGGTTAAGTATTATTATGGTTAAGCATTGCAAAGCAATCCATAGTCACCCACCAGTAATGATTTCTGATACTGAATATCTGAGCTGTACACTTATTTAAGAATATAGGTAAATGACATACTTTCTGTACTCCCTCTCAATGGCAAAACATACTTGCAAACCAAATCTTGTTAGCCCAGATGAACCAGTTTTGCTTAAATCGTCTTAGTGGTTAACCCTTTCACCTTTATGTAACTTTAGTAGACTCTACCATGCATTGATCTGGAGGAATCAATTATGGTCTACAGTGGTGAAAGGGTTAAGGAAGAGTAGTCAGGACAACGATTTTAACAAAGGGCCACAACTCCTTAAAAAAGGATTGAAATAAAAAAAAATACTACCCTGAGGCACGACATCAGGCTGTAATTACCATATCTGTAAACTTACCAGTAGTTTAGGAGACGGACAAAGGTGTTTTTTCCCCAACACATGACCATAACTCCTTTTAAAAGGGTCGGAATGAAAAAAGTACTAACTGGATGCACAAAACAGGGGGCAGTTACCATATATGTAAACTTTGAAATTGGCCGAGTAGATTAGGAGACGTTGTCAGGACAAGGGTTTTTCAACACAGGGCCATAACTCCATAAAAAAAGGTGTTGTTTTTTATCTGGATGCACAACATCAGGGGGTAGTTATCATATCTGAAAACCTCCGTTGAAATTGGCCCCATCGTTTTGGAGGTTTGTCTGGACAAATCCTTTTCAACAATGGGCCATTACTCCGTAAAATAAGGGTCAGATTGAACAAATAATATATGAATGCACAACATCAGGAGGTAGATAAATCTGAACACTTTCGTTGAAATAAGCCCTGTAGTTTTGGAGATGTCCGGACAAAAATGCTCAAAATGAAAACATAATGCCTGGATACACAACTTCAGGTGGTAGTTATCATATCTGGAAAGTATCGTTGAAATCGATCCATAACTTTAGAACGAATTGTCCGGACAAAAAGTTTCAGGATCTGTTCAACAAAGGGCCATAACTTAGTCAAAAAGGGTCAGAATGAAAAATAATAATACCTGGATGCACAACTTTAGGTGGTAATTATCATATCTGGAACGTTTCTTTGAAATTGGTCAATTACTTTAGAAGGAACTGTCCGGACAAGTTTATTATTCTAGGGACACTCTGACAGATGGACGGACAGATGGACGGACAGACAGACAGATTCCAGTATACCCCCCTAACTTCTTTGGGGTATAATTACCTGTCAGGTCGCAAAATCTTGAAAGAATTCTGCCAATTCATTGCTACGAAGCTAAACTCCCGATATCCTAAAAATACCAACTACATGTGTGGTCTCAACATCTGCATATCATTGGGGTGGTCGAGTAGCACAGTCGATATATAGCGCACTTGCCTTTCACCAAGGCATCCATGTGTCATGTGGGTAAAAATCCCCTTGCATTCACACATTGTTGTAATGTTACTGTCAAATTTATAAATTTGTCGCCAAAATGATCAACGCTCCTCATCCATGTGTCAAAAGCCATTGCATCACGGATTAAGTAAGATTATTCAGGTTATCAAAACATGGCCGCCACGTGCAGTCTGCTCACTTGCGATCTATCTTACTGCAGCAAAATTTATTTCAAGCTTTATAAAAGTTGTATCGACAGACTGCTGTTGATAAAAGCTTCTCGCAGCATAGCCAACTTATTTCAAGCATTAACATTTGATGGCCGAAAACAATGCAGAAAAGGTTAGTCAGCAGACATTTGGCATTTTACTAAATACAAAGCTACTGTCTGAACTTCTGTTTGTATTTCTTATTTTGGTGTAATTGTCAGTCACTTATGAAAAGATTGAAGCCTTGATAATTAACAGACATCTTTATAATTATAATTAGACGAATTACACGCTGAATTGTGGTCTTTTGTTCACGTTTCACACCTATAGGCTACCTATAGGTAAATCTACCCGCAGGGCAGAGTTCGTTGATCAGGGCGTCGATCGTAGAGAACAATAAAAGCTAGTCTAATGAGGGCAAGTCTAATTGGAAAGGGGAGAAGATGATCCGGTTATCATAAGTTGCGAGAACTTGATGTGTAACAGTCAAATGCATGCGTAATGGTAAAATGGTGATGTGTAGCGGCTCAAAATTCATGTGTAACAGTACTGTTGCGCTAAAACAGCCTGGGGAGAACACTGCTTGTATGAAGTTTCATGAAATTCCATTGAGGAATGAAGTCGCTAGAGCGATAACAAAGTTGTTCTAAAAATAGTAACAATGACCTAGAAACCCAAAATGCAAACTTGATCAAAGTATTAATGTCATACCTAACACTTGTATGAAGTTTCATGAAATTTCGTTGAGGAATGAAGTCTCTACAGTGATGACAAATAGTGTAACATACGTACATCCCCTCAAACCTTCATTGCGAGGGGATAATAAAGTATGTTAATATTAACTTGATTTTGACTGTACTATCATAGAAACAAGCCATTTCACCACTTTGAACTAAAACGGTTCCGCTCTCGACATGCATATCTTCTCTTCACCCTTGAAATACAGCAAGACAAAGGTATTGGAGAAAACAAATCTAGAAATTTTGCTTGCGAACACGTACCCTCACACTTCAAAGTCATGAGAAATGGAAAGGTTTTGACCGCAGAAAGCTGAAACACCAACTCATACAAGAGGTCATGTTTCTAAATGTTTGTGACGTTTTGTGACAATACATTTATATTTATAGTAGCAGCAACCTCGTTTTTGACTGCAGCAGGTCAAAACGCAAACCTGTCCAAGAGGTGATGTTTGTGAGAACATGTGTGAAATTTTGTGGCAATTGGAAACGAAATGCAGTCTGTAAAGTGGCGACTTCAAAAATTGTAAGAAATTCCATTAATAGTTACAGTGACCTACTTCCTAACCCATGATTAGGTCGAAACAAGAACTC
The DNA here is from genome assembly GCF_002113885.1 of Mizuhopecten yessoensis. Taxonomy (NCBI): domain Eukaryota; kingdom Metazoa; phylum Mollusca; class Bivalvia; order Pectinida; family Pectinidae; genus Mizuhopecten; species Mizuhopecten yessoensis. The sequence continues at coordinate 384,621 of NW_018408312.1, forward strand.
CTACAACAGGTGTAAACACGTGCGATGTTTCCTGACAAACGGATAAGAAATGAAGTGTTGTCGAGCAGCGACGTCATTTGGGACACAAATGTATAGGGCATATCCCTATATGTACCTACGACAACTTGTTGCGAGGTTAAAAAAATACATCTCATTATAAAATGATCATGTGTTACAAACCATAGGTCACATTGACCTACTTTTTGAACTTTACCCTCCACCCTTTCAAGATGTATTTGCACATCATATCTGGTTACTCCTGGTGAAATAATATAGAAGATATTCCTCGAACAAACTTTTTCAAACGATCAAGTCAAAATTCAAAGCATAGGCTACAATAACCTTCTTTTTGAGCTCGATATCCTGACATCCAAAAATATGTTTGTATACGTGATCTAGTTACTCCAGGTGAAATAGTCTAGAAGATATGCCCGAACAAAATTTTGGCAAACTTTCTTAGAAAAGGGAGATAACTCCCATAAAACTGGCCAGATCAAAATTTGGATCGCGCGTGTACAACTTCAGAGTGTGTTGACTGCCTCGGTGAAGTTTTACGAAATTTAGCTGAAAACTAAAGGAGAAGTTTACTGGACAAAATTGTGTGTTGCAGACATACGGACAGGCAATGCTATTCCAGTATACCATCCCATGATTTCGTTGCAGTAGGTATAATGATTAGGGAATACTTACAGCATAAGCCAGGTGTCAATTCCACGGTATCAATGGCAATATCCGAGTCCCAGCTGGATCCTCTGGTGGTTTCAAAGTAAATCTACGATTTTAAATGTAAACCATTTGTATTAAGGTATGTCTTTGTTTGAAGTTAATGTAAATATGACAGACCCTTAACTAATGTTTCAGCATAAGGTATCTAGGTTTTTTGAGGCTTGTTTTGTTCCTAAAGTAAAATTCAACGATTACTGTAAAGATTATTTTTTTGCAGAGTTGTCAGAGAACTTTCCTGCAACAAATGTTTCTGAAACAAAACATGACACTAATAGCTAAAATCCAGTATGTGTCATGGCCACTGCACTTTAAATTTGTTAAACACAGTTCCTGCTAAATTGACCTATTACGCACATCCCTGAAAATTAGGTAAGGAGGGACAGCACAAATTTATTTTTTTACAATTATATATTTCAATCATTTGAATTCCAACTCATTTTCATCTAATGCGGTTTAAGCAAACTTGTTTGTCACTTAAACACTGGTAAATAGGGCCATGCCATGTGCCTAATCATAACGACCCTCCCCTCCTCTCTGGTCCATTTTAAGCAACAGTGACCTTTTAAACCCCTAACTAAATATCACAATGTATTACATGTAACATGACCATGACCTTAGAAACATTGCTAACACTCCGTATAAATACTTCAATCTTATAATAGTTAGCAGCCTATTGATGGTGGTGATCCAATACTGCACAAAAAAAACTTACAACATAGCTTGTCCAAAACTTTAAGCAAACTTGTCCAATTCAGCCGTTTTTGGCCCCTAAAATATGGTTCAGCACATTGCTTACACTCCATATAACTGCCTCAACCTTATATTAGACAACAGCGTATGGAGTGTGTTGACCAAACACTGTCTTGAAAAAAACTTTCCCAAAACTTCAACCTGAGTCAAATGGCATGCTGACTCCATAGCCGACGCCCGTCTTTGAATAGGGGAGCTCAAAATTATTGAGATTAATAAACTGGGTAACATACAATGTACCTAATAAATGAAGCATTCTTTAATCCTTCAAAAGTCTTTGAAATTCAGAAAGGCTTGTAGATTACAGCTGTCTTTCCAGAGTGCCGTATACATTTGAAATAATCTTTTTGTTTCAACTAGCAAATAAGAACAAAATTATCTCGTACTGCTTTGTGTGCCACTAGGTGGCGCTGATCGCAGTCATGATGCATTTGCAAGCGATATAAGTTATTGACCATTTAAGGAGACAATGGTATTATTGTTTTGCCTATGATGCAGAGATTTTTTTTAAAAACTGTTTCTTTTTTGGCCCGTTCAAATGAGTCAAGTACATTCAAGAGATAAAATTGTTAGGATAGGTTGGTTTGAGTACCTGAAACATGAATATATTTTTTTGGCTTAACAATGTGTACCGTTATTTGATAAAAAGCCGAACAAATCGAGAACGTAAGAGAAATCTACAAAACAATACCTGGAGTCCATCGGTGGACGGTACATTTACGGAAACTTGTGTCCAGGTCTGTCCCTGATTTCCACTCAGTGACCAAATATTAGCCTTGGGTGTGGTGGTCCCGGATGCAGCGACAGTCAGCTGACCGACAGAATTCCCATACATGAAGTACCAGAACCTCAGACATCGATCCGTGGCTAAATTAACCAATATAAACTTGCATAAAAATCGTATAGGGCACCTGTTGATTGGACGTGGAATTCCAATAAATATAAAAAGCATCTTATCCTCATATTTATTGTGTCCAAATTAAAGGATCCCCGTACCACTGAACAAAACTGGAACCAAGAGCTGGAAAACAAAATGTTCGCGTTAGAATAGCTTTGATAAATCATTTTTGACAAGAACCATACCTTACGGGACTTTTAGGAGAAAATGAATAACGATGGAATAAACAAAATATAATAAACAGTGATCTGAATGGAAATAAAAATGAGCAGGGTAGATCGGGGTTCGAACACTGGACAGTAGATTGTTTAACTATTGCTCTAACCAATTAACCTGGTCAACCCTGTCCAAACAGTGCAACACTCGGTTATTTCCAAATGGATGTTAAATGGAGGTAACTGTATATATGAAAACCTTGATTCAGTGGTACAGGGACCCTTAAGGTAAATCGTACCACTCCAGTCATAATCATTAAAGAGTTCCACTAAGTTTTTTTTTCTTTTAATTGGAGTACTCTCCCTTCTATATAAAAGATGAAGCAACCAAAAGGGGTTCTTCTAGCCAAGAGTAACTTCCCCCTGTCAAGTTAAGTATACTTTTCGATGTTCATTGTTTTGTGTAGATTTTAGTTCCTTTATTTGAAATTCCCGGATGGTAACATTAGTCATGTGTATTGGCTTTGGAATGTACAATGTCCTTCATTCAGCTCATTGCCTTGTTTACTTTCCGAGGTTTTTTTTCGAACCCTTAAGTAGCAAAAGTGCCGCAGGGTTTGATCTGTAAACACTTTGTCCACTTCCGGTGCTTTCACATCGGTGAAAGCCTTCTGGGAATTTGAGGCTGTATACTATCTTCAACAAGAGTACCGCAGGGCGGAACGATATACGCCCGTCGAATGCCATATAGTGTTATTTTTCTTACATTGAAATAAGATCTGCATCATTCAAAGAGTGGTTAGCTGACATGCTATAAAAATGTAGCAGTAGATCTCGGGACAAAAAAAATCAAATACTGAAATGAACAAAGAGCAATAACTTTTGCAAAAATCGTCGAAACAAAATTCATCTCAAGGAAACACAACATATCATGCTTATTTAGCCTACTAAGTTTCAAAGAGATCCTTTGAAAAATGTAGGAGATTGCCGGACAAAAATCAAATACTGAAATGAACAAAGAGCAATAACTTTTGGAAAAATTGTTGAATCAAAATTCTTTTAAGGGAGAAACAACTTCATATCATGATTATAATGTATACCACGTTTCAAAGATATCGGTCGTAAAATGTAGGAGGGGATTGCCGGACAAACAAAAGTTTACGCCGGCCGTATTGTCAAATTTGACGGGCGCATAAAAATAGTTGGAAACCCCTACGATATCAGCATTTATTACATTAACTAATGAAATATCATAAATTCTCCCTTTTATAAAATCTCTTATCCTGCACTCTAGTCAAGAAATACAAAATTTAACATTCACAAGGGAAAGTATCATTCTTATTTATATCCAATTAGAACGATACTTTCTCTTCACTGCAAACAATTTTAGTTTCAACTTCAGATGAAGCTACATTTGTACTGCAAAATAAATGGCTGTTTTTGTTTAGCTTTTGCAACATGCATAAGATATTTAATGGGGTCTTTAGTAATAAGAAATATATTTCACAAGTGTGGCTTATAAATTATATTGTGATATTTTTCACGAGTGCACAGTGCGAGTGAAAAATATCAAAATAACTGCCGCACTGGAGTGAAATATATTTCTTATTAATGAAGACACCATTAAATATTCTATTTGAACTAAATAAGGTCGTCCTGCTGGGTGTCTTCGGCAGTATGTCTCAGTGAGGTAGCACTATAAAGTCGGCATCAGTTCCGCGCTATCACAAGGAGACAAACACGAACATATCACAGCCTCCCAAAATACACACACATACACTACACGCATGCATCTTGCACACAGGGGAGGCCGTCCTTAAATGACCTTAGCTGTTAATAGGACGTTAAACAAAATCAAACAAACAAAAAAACAAACTGAACTAAATAAATCCTTATGAACTAAATCAATCCTTATGAACTAAATCAATCCCAATCTCCAAGTTTTTACGGTACCTGGGAAGTTCAGGTTGGTTGACATGCGAGCCATATCTCCTGGTACCCGTGGTATGGAACCCTCTGCATACAAATAATTATTACCAAACTGTGCACTGTCTGGGCCTGTGCCAGTGGATGGAGTGGAACCCTAAAATTGAAATAAGTAGATTCGACAGTATGAAAATCTTGAAATCCGTGATCAATCTAAATTTATTTTCAGGGGTCCTTTTCAACTCTTGCTTAAAGCAACGGGTCCAGCAATGTAAAATTCAAGTAAGTCAAGAAATTCTATAATCGCATCAAATCTTGAAATTAGGTCACTTGGGACAATATACGGCAATATATCGAGATATTTTGAATACGGTTTATTTTTTTGCGAGGTCATGATACACCTTCAATATTTTCCAGACTTTGTTCTTTCTGAATTTATTTTATTTATATCCGTTCCCACATGGTGAGTGACAGCTGATACGTATCGTATTGTAACCACAGTATTGTGATACGTATCGAATTGTAACCACAGTATTGTGACACGTATCGTATTGTAACCGCAGTATTGTGATACGTAGCGTATCATGTTAATGTATGGTTGCAGACCTGCTGTAAAAAAAAACATTTAATTTTTTTAAAGATAAGAATTGGTGAAAAGGAATACAATCATGTATACTTGCATGATTAACCCGATAGGAAATGATGGTCATTTCTAATGCACGATACTAGTTTCAGATATGGGCAAGTACATGAACAATTGGTTTTTATAATTGCTAATTTCTTACATGGACAATTATTTCTATAATTAATAATTGATATAATTGTAATTCTATTATTTGTATGGGCCGTTAAGACATGAAAAATTGTTTTAATATCTGTTTTTATAATATCTGTTTCAACAGATAAATATAGGATCTTAAATGAGTTTTCATTTCATATGAGTTTTTATGAAACGATGACTTAAGAGTTTTTATTTTTACGAGCCTTGGCAGGGAAAAATTAAAACTTTCATAAAAGCTCATATGAAATGTAAACAAATTTAAGATACTTTTTATCACATAACTCATAAAACTTAATTTTGACAGGATTTAAAGCCAAAATGTAGAGGGCTTACTCAAACATTGACAGCCATTTTGTTGCGCCATTCATAATTTACGACGTCACTGTCCATATTATGACGTCACAATCGATTTCTGACTGGCACAGCCAATGAAAAACGCTCCAGGGTATATTACACTAGTGACATATGTAAAATCATTACACGGGCGAATTCACTGGATAACGGGCCGATTAGGTGATAAATACTGTATACGCAGACTTTGTCTCCCTTCGCCCATGAAATCAATTTTGGTCCAGTGTTAATTTGGCTATTTACATTTTATTACTATTTTTACTATGCTATTTACATATATTCACTGTAATGATTAATTTGCCTTCCTTAGGGAAGGTAAACAAGACCAATTAAAACGTAGTGAAAATTTCAAGGTATACAGTGGTCAGTGCAATGGCCTCCATTCATGACAAATTCCACAAATGTTTTATGTATAGGTAATCCGTTCACTTACTGAATTTATCGTCCAATCAAAATTGTCGTCAGTAGCTTGTACAAGGAAACAATTCCGTCCTTCAAATGAACAGGAGAAACTGGAAGAAACTGTTAATAGAATATATTAATTAGAGCAAGGTGATGCATTGTAATTAGTC